>NC_088654.1:14101599-14264099 GCF_964019385.1 Sycon ciliatum | reverse complement strand
GTTACACCATACCCTGCTGGTCAACAATCTCGCTTGCGGCGTGTCACTTTGATCACTATTCTTACCATGGACCCGTGAATAGGAGTCAAACACCATGAACACCCACATGTTATCCAAGAAACAGACATTGATTAGTTTTTTGGCGGTCATCAAACAGATCAACCTTGCGGGATTATTGCCAGTTAGGAAGGATTACGGGGCCATTTTCAGTAATATGCAGACGAAATAGTATAAATACTGACAAACCGCTAAAGTTCATCATGACAAGGCAATACGTATTCTATAAAAACCTGTTGAACGAGGAACAATATTTATGACGTAATCAGAAAGAAAAAGGACGATTTTTGCAATGAAAAACCATAACATTCGATATTTTGTTTTTGTTCCAGAACATTTATGCATGTATCGCATTCAAACATTCGCACCTTTGATATTCACCTGCTACAATAATCTATACTTAACAAAGGAAACAATATAATCTATGACAAAACTCAAATTTTCATTATCACAAGGCAACAAGAAAACCTTAAAGTCGTTGAAGGAGGAAATTATCTAAGACGTGGTCATGAAGAAAAAATCACGGTTGGTAGCAAATGATACCATAACAGGCCATATATGTTATTGTCCATACACTGGGGTTTGGAGTCAAAAAGGCTTTATCTCTTGCATTGATTTATTTATTTGTTGTTTATCAAATTCGAAAACATCAATTCGTGTATCGCAGTGGAACATTCGCACCATTAATATTGGCTTCGTACTGGAATCTATACGTACGCTATGGTTGTTCTTCAACAATCCAGAGCGAAGATCATAGTGGTCAATGTTATACTTACACTGCGTGTTGGCACAGCGTGTTACGTGTATGAGGTCTCCAATCACTAAATTGCGAATAGGAGTAGACGAGGAGTGTGAATTAGCTGAGGACGCGAGTACAAGTTTCATTTCTTGGCTAGTCTCTGCACAGTCCCATGTAAATCCGATATCTAGCTTTTTGCATGGGCAATTTAAAATGATGATTGCTACTGCAAAGTCTCGATTTTGAATAGGTTTAGAGCCCCGTGCCGTAGCAACTCCATCCCGGACTTGGCGTACTCGGAAGAACGTGGAAGCCTGTGAAATAAAAGTTAGGAGTGGGTATGCTCGCATTGACTCTCTGGGAGAACAGCACATTGGGTGAAAGACGCTGGCCCAGGATCTGAACACATGCACCAACGCTGTTAGAGGGTGACAAAGCTCTACATTCCTGAACATTGAACCATTTTTAAATGCTGGTAAGATACAAGGAGTATCCAGCATCAGTTCTAGGAGAAAGGCAGTCGGTTGACTACAGTTAAGCTGGACTTCTGCATGCACTTCACCTTTTCCACACGCTGATATCAGCACTTGCACTGGCGCTGACGGCGAAAAACCACCTCCGATTCGAGTTGCCCAGATCTGAATGCTGGAGACTTTCAATGCGGCTTCAGACAAAGGTTGGCCTTGTCCATTTCTCACTCGAGCTGTAATTACAAATCGTTCTCCTGCAACCGCAATAGACGACGGGTAAATAAAGCAACAGCTTGACAAATCGATGTCAGTGTTATCCACGACTTTACCCATAACATCAAGGTGTCTTTTTAGTTCAGAAAGTTTTTTGCACTTTAATGTAATTCTTCTCGTTAGCGAACGTCTTTTGGCCACAATGCCACGGGATGTTTGCGAAAGAAGTTGAATGGAATGCGGATGCAGCTTAACGAGGTCTTCATTTGTTAGAGCATGTCTTTGTCCCTCGAGTATGTGCTGAACAGCGCCCGTTGCACTGTTCCATTCCCGATTACATTCTTGTAGTTCGACTAGCTCCTCTTTCCGAAATTCAACCCCGTTTCTCAGCTCGTGTTTTCGCTTCTTTACGTTAAGAAGTAGGTCCTGGCACTGCTCATGTATCATTGTCTTGATACTGGACACTTGACTCGCAGAGTAACACTCAAATGCTGTGAGGAGATCTCTGGCGTACTCAAGACCTTCGTTCACTTCCTTTTCTTTGTCCTCAGGGAAGATGATGCGCAGGAGCTCCATAAGTCTCTGCCTTAGCGCTGCGGCTGTTTCAGTAGCATCATTGACCTGATCGATGTGTGACGCATGCTTGATTTGTGCCTTACACGTTTCACACAAAACCTCCCGACAGCGATTGCAGTAATACCGTAACTCCATATTAATATGGAACGGGCAAAGGTGCGCTCGCCCGTGATGATGGTTTGGTTTATGGAAAAGATAGGCATCTACCACGGTTGAACGAACCTCGTGAGAGCTCGCTGTTTCTTGTGGGATGCTGGAAGGGTTCATACTTTCATCAGCGATTTGAAGACCAATACATTTGTCGTTCGTCTTCGTGGTTCCATCATGACTATCTGGAACTTTGTCGAACATGGAGTCATCAACCAACACCTGTCGGTGACTGCGACCGGGCGGTGGACATGGGGTAGTGCGCCGACATTTGGAACAGCGTATCCATCCATCTTGCTGAATGCTGTTTGAAAGACAGTCTAAGCAGATCTTGTGAAGACACTTGAGAAGTTTTCCCGCCTTCCCCGCTCCGTCCTTGCAGAACACACACGGTAGCCGCATCTTGCAAACGAACAAAACCAAATCTCTTAGACTAGTCTAAGCTGCTGTTCACGGGTATATCAAGAAGAATGCTCCAAGAACAATTTGCACTTCACAACTGAAGAGATTCCAACCGTCCTTGTGATCGCTTTACTTTCATGTGTGAAAGTTTCCGTCTTATCAGAGAGGTGAAATGTCCAGTGCCATATTTTTGTATGTGCACAGCGCAACTTAGCGAGGAATTTGGCGTTTCCACTTCCGACAATTTAGGCGACCGTTGGTACTATGTATGAGTTTTGCTCGCTTTTAGTTCTTCCAAATCGGAGAACTTGCACTAACAGACACACCAACGTGTGAATCCACTGCACAAACCATTCAATCCGAATAATTCAACACTTGTCCGCAGTGAGCGAACGTTTCTGCGAAAAATTGCGCGAAATTACGAAATTCGAGACATCAAGCGAAAATTCGGGTGCTGGGGTTCGCTCTGGAAACTATCTAAATTGACCGAGTACCTAAACAAATTTAATCCAGCGCCATGGACAGGCAGTGTAATGTTAGTTAATATTTCACCCGATGATGTTAGTATTTCATACGAAGGTGCACTACTTTGTACTGAATGCGGAAACCGGTAGGTCAAGTTGCGTGGCTGATGGGTCGTATTATCCACGCACGATTACAAGTACAGGTTTTGTGAACAACATTATGCGTACAGCAGGTAATTAGGTGAAATATGCATAGGCTTGGTAACGGCGAAGTCAGTGTGACCTCTGTAATGTTTGTCGCGATCGCTGCTAAGGTTCGACGTGATGTTACGTCATCATGAGTGTGGGTGTAATGTATGATTCTGCTGGTGCTGCAGCGATGTCCGTTTTCAGCAGGTTCCTCGTGCACGATAAGCCGCATCAGTAAGCCGAAGGAAGTGACTGAGGATCTGTGCGTGGTCAGATGCACCTAGAGGAGCAACATATGCTGGAGAGGGTGACAGGTGAGGATGATCCGTGAGTACAACGTCAATACACGATGATGAGCCATGGGGGGGGGGGTGAAGTGCGGTGGGAATGCCTCAATTTGCTCAAGGCCAAAACAAGAAAAGAGGTTATGGACAATCTTCCAGCATGATTCGTGGTGTCACTAGCCGATCAGTTAGAGTGGCGAGCATTCAAGTCTCCTGCGAGTACTAGCGCAGCATTGGCGAGGCTGATACTGGAAAGACAGTCATCTAGGTGCTCACTAAATGCCTGGACTTGGGAGATTCTGTCTCCAGGGGTTTGTTAGCAGAGCACAGATGATGAGAGGAAGTGAGAGAAGGGTTACTCGTCGCAATTCGAGCTAAACCGCTCCCAGTCCATAGCGCTCAAGGTCAAGGCGGCGCTTGATAGAGGAGTACGAACTGTCAGCTACAAGTGTAGCAAAACAGCCATAGCCTTTTGCTGGTACATTATCAGAGCGGATCAAAGGTGTGCGGTCCAGACGGTATGTCAGCCGCGCTTAACGTAGGCAGATTATGTCTGGAGAATATTGATGACAAACGTGACTAAGCTAAGCTAACTTATTCACTTTGGAGCGGCAGCTAAGTGAGAGTACTGAGAAGGATGAAGATGAGTGAGTAGGTTGATTGGGAGTTTTAGGTCTGTATAAGTGAAAATTTCGTTCACAAAATCTTTCGTTAGATCGCTCCACTAGCAGGCTTGTTACGTATTATATTTGGTTTTTGGTCAAGGTCCGTCCCCCGAAAGTTCAGACAAAAACTTTACTTTGGTACGAACTTTAGTTATTCCGTGGCCACTAACGGATATAGCGAAAGTTAATTCCAAACGAAAATTTGTACTTAGACAGTAGTATGTTGTCCAGAAGCAGGAAAGAATGGTGAAAGAATGGTGAAAGAATGGTGAAAGAATGGTGAAAGAATGGTGAAAGAATGGTGAAAGGATGGTGAAGAATGGTGAAAGAATGGTGAAAGAATGCTGAAATAATGGTGAAAGAATGGTGAAAGAATGGTGAAAGAATGTTGAAAGAATGGTGAAAGAATGGTGAAAGAATGGCAAAAGAATGGTGAAGGAATGGTGAAAGAATGGAGAAAGAATGTTGAAAGAATGGTGAAAGAATGGTGAAAGAAAGGTGAAAGAATGGTGAAAGAATGCTGAAAGAATGGTGAAAGAATGGTGAAAGAATGTTGCAAGAATGGTGAAAGAATGGTGAAAGAATGGTGAAAGAATGGTGAAAGAATGGTGAAAGAATGGTGAAAGTATGGTGAAAGAATGGTGAAAGAATGGTGAAAGAATGGTGAAAGAATGTTGAAAGAATGGTGAAAGAATGGTGAAAGAATGGTAAAAGAATGGTGAAGGAATGGTGAAAGAATGGTGAAAGAATGGTGAAAGAATGGTGAAAGAATGGTGAAAGAATGGTGTAATAAAATGGTGAAAGAATGGTCAAAGAATGGTCAAAGAATGGTGAAAGAATGGTGAAAGAATGGTCAAAGAATGGTGAAAGAATGGTCAAAGAATGGTGGAAGAATGGTGAGAGAATGTTGAAAGAATGGTGAAAGAATGGTGAAAGAATGGTGAAAGAATGGTGAAAGAATGGTGAAAGAATGGTGAAAGAATGGTGAAAGAATGGTGAAAGAATGGTTAGAGAATGGTGAGAGAATGGTGAAAGAATGTTGAAAGAATGGTGAAAGATCGGTGGTGCAAGTGAATTGAACGACAAACTCAGTTCTGTTGAGTGATGCGGTCTGATTCAAGGCGCCATTCACGAACCGAAATGCCTCTGGGGCAGAAATCTTAGCTCTTGACCTTCTGCCAATGCTCCTCCGAAATAACCAGGTGGGCCCTAGACCAAAATACCGCACAGCAGATACTGAGCATTGATTTTGATTACCGTGGCACTGCGATCCTCGCGCCGTTTAACAATTGCACTTGCAGAGCAACTTACATTATAGCAACAACAACTGCTTTATGGCAGTTTTCTAAAAAAAGTTATTGTGTTCTAGTCCATGGACCCCGTCTAAAAAGTAAGAAATTAACGAAATGTCATAGCCGAAAATTAAAATTTCACACCAAACCTCACAATAATCACACGCAGGATGAAATGCGAGAAGACCTTTTCCCCTCGTGGTCCTTTTTTCTATTCATGCATGTTGGCGCAGTACTCGTACAAGCCACCCGTGAAGTTTCAGCCCAGAAGATGGACTCTTGGTCGGACTAAGCAAATGTTGAAAGCAGTATTTCTTAAACTAAGATCCTCAAGTGTTGTGATTATTGTGAGGTTTTGTGTGAAATTTTAATTTTCGGCTATGACATTTCGTTAATTTCTTACTTTTTAGTCGGGTCCATGGACTAGAACACAAAAACTATTTTTAGAAAACTGCCATAAAGCAGTTTTTATTGCTATAATTTCTTTCGTTTTTTTGGCTAAGGATATTATTATTATTATAATTGTGTCACCAATGGAATGCCCTAAATGATGGCCTACATGTAGCGCCTCTACATGTGCATCATATCAAATTCAATACCGTATTATACGCATTGATGTGCAAGCCTTTTCTTGCAGAAAATGGCACTTGTCTTGCATATTCATGTTTTTCTGCAGGGGAATCATAATTATGGATAGTGGCGGTGATACTTTTTTTTAACACGCAGGTCATTCTGTGGATGTTGCTGTTGCAGAATTTCATGACTGTCATAAAATTGTCTTGCCTTTCCGATATTTCAGATTTCCAAACCCTCAATCAGATTTACTTGAGAAATGTAACCAGGTGCATGTCGCACATGTTTTTGTTCATTCTGCGTTTATAATTGTAGTCATGGGTTGTCGTGATAAGGTCATCCGGCATCATATTGTAAATCGTAATCCTGTTGATGTCGATAACAATTTTGGAAGTAGTTCAATGACTTCAAAGTGTTACAAGTCCACGATTGTCTAAAACAACACAGCAAAGTAGGAACAATAAACTTTGTTACAAAAAATGTATTATCTACGCATGCATCTACGCAAGAGTCACCACCAGCCAATTAGGACATGTGTCAAAGTATTGAGCGTTTTCGTTCCCTTCTTGTCAAAATACATGCTTTGTACATACGTAAGTTAGACCCTGAGCTTTGTGTTCAGAAGGAGAATGTGTTGTCTTTGCAGTTGTTTGGCACTGTTCGTCGTGAAGGTGCGAAATAGATCTCTTGATATTTCTCTCTTTTTCTTGTCACTACGTTTTTGTCACTTATTGGATTTGCATGCTGTTTTCTTGATTCTTCACATCTATTTTTTCGTGTCACTTCTTCCCATAATTGGAGTGATATATTTCTGAACTTCTTTTCCTTATAGTTGTAGTTCTTTAGCTTATTTCCATCATTCCCTGTAGTATTTTGACAAGAAGGGAACGAAAACGTTCAATACTTTGACACATGTCAAAAAATGTATGTATCTACGCATGCATCTACGCAAGAGTCACCACCAGCCAATTAGGACATGTGTCAAAGTATTGAACGTTTTCGTTCCCTTCTTGTCAAAATACATGCTTTGTACATACGTAAGTTAGACCCTGAGCTTTGTGTTCAGAAGGAGAATGTGTAATCTTTGCAGGTGTTTGGCACTGTTCGTCGTGAAGGTGCGAAATAGATC
Source organism: Sycon ciliatum (assembly GCF_964019385.1). NCBI lineage: Eukaryota > Metazoa > Porifera > Calcarea > Leucosolenida > Sycettidae > Sycon > Sycon ciliatum. The sequence continues at coordinate 14,256,899 of NC_088654.1, read as the reverse complement.
TCTTGATATTTCTCTCTTTTTCTTGTCACTACGTTTTTGTCACTTATTGGATTTGCATGCTGTTTTCTTGATTCTTCACATCTATTTTTTCGTGTCACTTCTACACATAATTGGAGTGATATATTTCTGAACTTCTTTTCCTTATAGTTGTAGTCTTTTATCTTATTTCCATTATTCCCTGTAGTATTTTGACAAGAAGGGAACGAAAACGTTCAATACTTTGACACATGTCCTAATTGGCTGGTGGTGACTCTTGCGTAGATGCATGCGTAGATAATACATTTTTTGTAATATTTTCTGCCTCCGTCCTACTTTCAAATAAACATTGTATTAAAATTTAAACAAATGCATTGTTGAGTCCGACACCCGTTAGGCACCGGCGGATTATGCTCGCGAAATCAAGGAATTATGCTTTCATGGATTCTCGCATTATGCTCGTAAAATCCTCATATTATGCTTTGGCACACGGGGATATATATTAACTTTGTTGTACTTTTGGAGCCTCAAAGTTCGGGAAATTGTGCCTTTTTTCGTACTTGCAAGTTGCAAGTGGCTATAAGTACAAGAAATTACATGTACATGTACATGAGTATCCCCATACCAAGGTGTCCATGCATGTAAGAGGTCAACATGGAAAAGAGAAAACAATACTTATTCTATTCATTACTTGATTTGTTTTGTACTTCAGTAAAAATATTATTTCATTGCTAAATTAGTTTGAGTTACCTTTGAAAATTGTCAAGTTCAACTGTCTTCGTAATCATTATACTAGTCCATCCGATGTCACCCTGGGCCTCACCCTGCGAATAATCAGCTCATCTTTACCTAGCTCCACGTCTCCTTCCATCATGACCGAACATCATCTAATTTAGAGCAATATCCGTAGCCTGCAGTCATATCATGGCTACTAAAATCCAGACTGGTCATGACTTCGTAACATGGATAATGTACAAATGTAATGTACATGTACACGGAGTTTTGCGGACTACCCGCCACTACATCATAAATGTACATGTATCTCGTCCGCCCCGGGATACCTGATGAAAGCTGATTCACTCGCATCTTCTGCTACATGTACTGTGTCAGTGTGAGAAAGAACTTTGAAGACTGAGACGAGTTCGAGCATACAATAATCATTGCCATGATTTCTACCCTGCTTTTCATTGAAAACACTATCTGCATGACCTCCGAACCCTTTGCCATGCAGACCACCAGCACTGATCAGGTGCATTGTACACAACTGTATAGCCTATATACTAGAACTGTGGTATAATCGTGTAGTTATGCTCCTACGTCCGAGAGGATGCCAAATTATGCTCCACATTTTCAACCATCAAATTATGCTAATAATTATGCCGGCATAATCCGCTGGTGCCTTCACCTCGTTCCAACAACTACACTGATCCTGAAGATATAAGGGGCAAGGATATATGGTTGGAGGTACTGAGAGATAAACAAGGCACTCCATAATAATAAAATGCTACACGACTTTGGGGGAGTACCGTATGAATGATATCCAGTCAAACCTCTTTAGGACGAACATCAAGGGACTGATGGTATTTGTTCTGTTAGTTTGTCTTAACCCTATTTTATAACGATTGAATACAATTATTTCTCCAATAGAGACGCGAATAGATTTTTTACAGCGAAAGATTCTAAGCCAGACCAAACCATTGACTCGTCTTGTATGAATAATAATAAATGAGTCACTGAACCTTTCTTTAGCAACATGACGGCAACTGAAACAACAGCAGAGAATATACGATACATGTACACCCTAGTAAAATAAAAGTTCATAATAATACAGCACATTCTCGCAGGTACTACAAACAGATTGCAGATCGTGATTCTTGCTCTGCCGGCACGCAACATTATTTGGGGCAGTGCAATCTCGGCGCTACTCACAAATCAAACAGCCCAGACTCGAGTAAACTAATCCAATCGTACGAGATTTTCACGAGACGAGACTGCGCCCATTGGCTTGTTTCGTATGAAGCAAACAAGTCACTCAATGCATGAACCTCTCCATACTGGAGATTTTCCCTGATATGCGAATTTATGTTGCATACTCGGCCAATGCGTCCTTGAACCTTTCCCTCCAGATTGGGAACTGCCAACAATGCTATGCCACTGCAAAATTCAGATTCTAACAGTTACCCTATGATCGGAGCACGGAATGCCAGATGCAATCATGACCAGTGCCTTACTTGTAACGACTTTTCTTACGTACCAATGTACAATGAACATGAGTATTTCGACAACACTTCCAAGCCTCAGCAGCAACATAAGCCTTACCGTCAAGAAGGTGAACTCGCGTTCTTCGCACACTGTTGGCAAGGTCAAAGCGATACGAATGGATCTAATTCCGAATAAAATCAGCATACGTTTCCGTAAATGAAAGGGTGAGCATAAGCAAATGAATCGAAGAAAACTGGTCAACTCAGAGATCACCTGTCATTGAGTATTCCGTAAAAGGAGGCCTCGACAGCAGAAAAGCTAAATTTAGAAAAGAGATCCTGTCAGCTTTTCCATTATTTATAATAATTACTATTGTAGAAGAGTTACCAGAAGCAAGGTGAAGAGACGAAGTACTGGAGATTTGATTACGTCGGTACTGGAAGTGACAACAACGATCAACAAGAGGAAATGAGGAAGACCGAGGAGTCAAACGAAAACGACCATGAATTCAAAGGACGTTGGAGGTGTCAACAAGCCCAACGGAAAAGAACAACGGCAAACGTCGAAGGTGACAGAGCTAAATGATCGGACATTGTCCATCAAGCGTCATTTGTCGGGAAGTGCTAATTGTCGTAAGTTGTATAGTGATGATGTCTTTTCGGTTTTAACTCGTGGAAAGTCTAAGTTCCATAATGCTGTGTTAGAAGCTCTGTATATTCGTAAACTAGATCCAGCACTTTGTGTACAGAAGGAGAATGTGTTATCGTTGCAGTTGTTTGGTGTCACACCTCGTGAAAGTGTGACAAGTGCTTCTTGATGTGTTCAACGTGTTTGTCTACAACTTGCTGCTTTTGTTTTCGAGTTTTTTTAACACTTTAGTCATTTTATCGCCTATGTTGAAGTGTTGACTTTTTCTCTATTTTTCTATATAGTTATGTGGTTTTCCAAATATCCAACATTCCCTGTACTATCCTGAAGAGAAAGGAAAGAAAACGTTTGAAAGAAAGGAAGTGTCTACTGAATTGTGTGGATTTGCGTCGTTGCATGCGAATATTGACTACGAAACTGTTTTTCCACCGCCTCCAAACTACCGTTTGAATTACTATTGTATTCCATAATTCCACCTAAAATCAACACACTTTTCGTAAATGAAAGAGTCAACACAAGCAAATGAATCAAAGGGAACTGGTCAACTCACCTGTCATTGAGTGATATTCCGTGAAAGGAGGGAGCTCAGCAGAGCCGAAGCGAAATAAGCCAGGACACGAAATATCCGAAACAGCTCATGCAAGAAGCAGTTCCAAAGAAGGAAGTTCCTCGCGCATGCACATCCGAAAACGGACTGCAACACAATGTCTGCCGTGCACGTGCACAGCACAAGGCTACCACTTAACTTGTAGATCAAATACCGAGCACTGGCCTTACGCAGAAACTTACGTAGCCTAAGTGAAATACCGAGCACCTTACGTAGAAACTTACGTAGCATAGCGATGTCGTTTTTTCTGCCATGTGAACACAATAATAGAAAAGCTGACAGGATCGCTTTTCTAAATCAAAACGGCCCACGTAGACGGCCTTGTATTCTAGTCCACTAGACCCCTTTTAACCTCTGGTGCTTTCGTGCAGGGCGCTGATAGCAAGATGTCACCGTTGTGTGCAGTGCTGGCTCCATTGCTGAGCTTAAGTACGTCCGTACTGGTGCAATAATATGAGAAAAGAATTTCGCACCCATCATTAAGCCAACGCCAAGCTTCAAATTTGCAATGGAGACCAACAACTCGAGAGGTCATCATGTCTTATAGTAACGCGTTTGTGATGGTGGTGGTGATGATGGTTAAATATATCCTAGCTCGTCCATTGCAAAATCTTTCATGTATCCTGGTGTGTTAAAGTTGGAAGAAAACACACAAATTGCTTGTCGTGCTGTTTTGTAAATGTGCTATCATAACCTGCATATCCTCTCTGTGTGCTGGTCAGCAATACCGTTGGCTGCGTGTGAATCTGAACACGTTTTTTTCGATTGACAGATGTAAGGCAAACAAACACCATCGATACCCACATTAGCTATCCAAAGAACAGTCATTGGTTAATTTGGTCGGACATCAACCAAATCAATTTTATTTTTGTTGTCAGTTTGCATGAAAAAAAGGGCACCGTTTAAGCGAATTACAATACAATCAGAAAAAAACATACATAAACAAAACTATAAACAAAACGCGAATGTTTATCATGACAAGACAAAACAAGATCTCGTTTCTTTAATGCCACAATAGACCATGGCCAATAAGGCAGCTTCTTAACTGAGCCACAAGGAGCAGTTCAGTATGACGTGATCAGAAAGAAAAGAGCAGGATCAATGAGTCGGGGTCGGGTTATCATACTACGCGATACGTGTCATATTCTCCACACGCTGTGACTGGGCGTCCAAAAGGCTTTTCGTATTTTGCAAAAATATATTCCGTTGTTCTTTATTGTGTTCATAAACCTTCATGAACGTACCACAGCCGAACATTCGCACCATTAATGTTGGCTTTATATTTGGACCTATTCGTACATCATGGTGGTTCTTCAACAATCCAGAGCCAATACAGTAGTGGTCAATGTTATACTTATCCTGCTTGTAGGGACAGCGTGTTATGTGTATGAGGTCTCCAGTCACTACATCGCAAATAGGACAAGACGAGGAGTTCAAATTAGCGGAAGACGCGTGGCTAGTCTCTGCACAGTCCCAAGTAAATCCGATGTCTAGCTTCCCGGATGTGCATTGTACAACAATGAATGTTACTCCAAAGTCACGGTTTTGAACTGGTTCAGTGGCGCGTGCCGTAGCAACACCATCCTTTACTTGGCGTATTTCCACGCCCGGGAAAGCCTGGGATAAATTGCATATCATTACCGCACTTTTTACGGATTCTCTGGGATAAAAGAAATGTGGGTCAAGGTAGCTCGCTCTGGATCTGAACACGAGCAACCAAGTTTTTAAAGGGAAATACATGTCCATATTCCTGGCCAATGAACCGTTTTGAAAGCCTGGTAAACGACTAGGAGTATCCAGTAATAGTTCTAAGAGAAAAGCAGTCGGTTGACTATAGTTAAGATGGAAATGGGCATGCACTTCCCCTTTGCTATAACCTGATATCGGCACTAGCACTGGAGCTGCCGGAGAAAACCCACCTTCAATTCTAGTGGCCCAGATTTGAATGCTGGAGACTTTCAATGCGGTACCAGACAACGGTTGGCTTCGACTATTTCTCACTAGAGCTGTAAGGTTCAAACGATCCCCTGCAAACGCCAAACACGTCTTGTGAGGAAAGGAACAACTCGACAAGTCGATGGCAGTGTTATCCACGACTTTACCCATGGCACCAAAGTGTCCATCCAATTTGGAAGACTGCTTGCACGTATATATCATTCTCGGCATTCGCGAACTTCCTTTGGCCACAATGTCATGGTACGCTTCTGTAAGACATTGAATCGACTTTGGACTCATTTGAATGAGGTCTTCATTTCTTAGAGCATATCTGCGTGCATCAAGTATGTGCTGAAGAGTACCTGTCACATTGTTCGTCTCCCGGCAATGGTCTACGAGTTCGATAAACTCCTTCTTCCGTATTTCACCCTCGCCAATCAGCTCCTCCTTTCGCTTCTTCACTCTGAGAAGTAGATCCTGGCACTGCTCATGTATCATTGTCTTGATACTGGACACTTGACGTGTAGAGTCACACTCAAATGCTGTGACTAGATTACCGGCGTAGTCCAGGCTTTCGTCCACTTCCTTTCCTTTGTCATCAGGGTCAAGATTGCGAAGGCGCTCCGTAAGTCTGTGTCTTAGCGCTGCGGCTACTTCAGTGGCTTCATTGATCTGATTCATATGTGACGCGTGCTTGACTTGCAACTTACAACGTTCACACAAAACCTCTCGACAGCGAGTGCACCAATACCGTAACTTCATCGTGCTGTGGTAAGGGCAAACGTGCACTCGCCCGCCGTGAGGTATCTGCTTGTGAAAACCTTGAGCATCCACCACAGTGGAACGGACGACAAAAGAGCTCGTTGGCTGTTGTGGGATGCTAGACAGGTTCATATTTTCATCAGCGAATACTTCAAGAACATTGTCTGTCTCGTTCGTCTTCTTTGTTCCATCGTGACTATCTGGAGCAGTGTGGAACATGGAATCATCAACCAAAACCTGTTTGTGATTGCGACCGGGCGGTGGACATGGCGTATAACGTCGACATTTGGAACAGCGTATCTTTCCATCTTGCTGAACACTGTCCGGAAGACAGTCTAGGCAGATCTTGTGAAGACACCTGAGAAGTTTTCCAGCTTTCCCGTCTCCATCTTGGCAGAAAACACATGGTGGCCGCATCTTCAAAAACGAACAAAAGCAAATCTCATAAAGTAGTCAAAGCTACTGTTCAATTGCATAACACCGAGAGTACACCAAGAACAGTTTACACTTCACAACTGAACAATTTGAAACCGTCCTCGACAGCAACTTACTTTAATGGTTGAAAGTTACTGTCTTATCACAGTGTTGAAACACTCTGTGCCATACATGTGTAAGTACAATGACGTTTTGCAGAGCGAAACCTGGCACGGATTTTCGCGTCTGGGCTTGCGAAAGTTTGGGCGAAAGTTCCTGCGACGTTTGAGTTTTGCTTGCTTTTTGTTGGTACATATCATGAAACTTGCACTATCAGACAAAGTAACTTGTGAATATAATGCACTGTCCCTAGTGAAGCGCAAAGCATGGCATACGGATGGTTCACAACCTTTCAGCGATGAGCACATTTGCTACAATTTCTGTATTTAAAGCCGCAAGTGTACGCGTGAAATTTCGAATTTTGTCCCATCAAGCGAATGTTCGCGCGAAGGATTCCCTCTGATTCCCTCCCTCCCTCCATCTCTGTATTACGCGAGTACCTGAACATGTTGAATTCCGCGAAATTTACAGGTAGTGTAATGTCAGTATTAACCAACGAAGGTGCACTATTTAGTACTGAAGGTGGAAACCGTTGGGTCAATTTGCTTGCCTGTTAGGTCGTATTATCTACGTACAATAACATGTACAGGTCTGCTCTCGATATAACAACTCTCACTTGTACATAAACCTCGTTAGTACATAAAAAAGCCAAATCCCGCGCCGAAACAGCATCATTCCCATACAAATTTTGTTCTACACAACATAATCCTACATAACATAAACCTCGACATAACACACGCTACGGCGGTCCCCGACGTGCGCACTCTCGATACAACATAAATTCACGTGCACGGTATGATCAAGCGGTAGCTGTAGCTAGGCAGTTTAGGCCAGTTTAGTCCTACATAACGTAAACCTCGGCATAACGCACCCTACGGCGCAGTCCCCGACGTGTACACTCTCGATACAACGTAGATTCACGTGCGCGGCACAATCAAGCTGTAGCCGTAGCTAGCCAGTTTAGTCCTATTGCATTATATTCTGCGGCATTGATGGTATCTGATGTCGATGGTGGTACATTGTGTATATGTTTGCACGGTTGAACCCGCCTTGTAATACCCTTCATTTTGAAGTGCATCTTGTATTTACACACGGTTTTCTACATAACATAACTCTCGATATAACATAATTTTTGCGTGGTCCCAGAGATTACGTTATATGGAGAGTAGACCTCTATTGTGACCAACAGCATGCACTAAAGTACACAGGAAACAGATAAGAAAGGTATACTCAAATCTGGGGACAGCAACTGTTTCGCTTTGTTAGAGCTCCTCAGCACAGCTCAGAGGACCAAAGCGAAGCTCTTCGCAATGAAGTACGTTTCCGTGAAGCAAAAGATTTTTAGAAAGAGCTCCAAACCCGGCCAAAAGTGCTCGAAATGCTCCAAGAGCAGTGAGAAAGGTGTATGTATGTGAGTGGGTAGGTGAGTTTTGGTATGTTAAGTTCCACTTACAATCATGTACCTTTGTAACCTGCATTTTCCAATCTACACTTGCTTTCACAATGCTCCCTGCCCATGTTTGTTTGTTTGTTTCTTTTATTTGAATTCGTTTAGAGCACAGGCAATTCTGCCTTCTCACCAGAGGAAAAACCTCCGGTTTCTGCTAAGAACGAATATAATATTATGAGAGAAGGAAATATTAAAAAGAATCATAACAATCATGATAATTCCAAAGCACAAAGTTTGTATATAATTCAAATGGGTGTGTGTATGTGTAAGCATGCAGTGAAGAAAACACCGAGAAAACATGCAGTAATGTGTAGGGATGCCGAGCAAGGTGGTTACAAATTATTAATTCTGTTCAGAGCCAGTTTAAAGGCAACCGCCGCACTGTGGAGGCGAATATCGCTGGGAAGGGAATTCCAAAGAGTGCTTCCCACAAATGTCAATGACTGACGACCGGAAGGTCCAGGAAGGAAAGGCACTTGCAGTAGCCGCTGCTCCTGTCCTCGAGTAATTCGGCGATCATCCCGGGATGCTTGGCCTGTGTTAGCCATCAACTGAAAGTAGGTGCAGAAAAGAGGACTTGCAAGATCATGTAGGCAACGGAAAACAAAAAATAAAACCTTGTAGTTAAAAATGTGAGTTAGGGATCGAATAGATAAGCGCACGAGGAGGGGGGCTGTGGATGCACGGCTGGAGAGTCGGAAAATTGCACGAATTCCGGATTTGCTGGATTTGATTAAACGACTCTGCAGCTGCTGTGTCAGCGACGGGAAGAATGCATTGGATGCGTACGTTAGTCGTGCTTGCACAATGCCAATGTACCAAAGTCTGCGGGCTCTTATGGGCAGAGATCGCCCATGGCGCCATAGCTGGCTGATGGCGACTGACGCCTTCTGCACAACACTGGAGACATGGGGCTGCCAGGATAGCTGGTCATCAATGGTTACGCCAAGGTATTTGGCAGTGGAGGTAACAGTTAAGGCTTGATCCTTACATTTCACGACTGGTATGTCGCCAGTGAGTCCCCGAGGTTGAATTACCATGACTTGGGTTTTGCCGGTATTCAGCAGAAGCCCAATTTCGGAGAGCCAGTCAGCCAGACGTGTCACAGCCGTAGTCAACGTCTTGCAAACAGTGTCCAGATCTGAATCTTCATAAATAAATTTAGATCTGTTTGAATATGCAACTAAAAGCAGATGGAGACAAATCAGAAGAGCTGCCTTTGCCGAATCGAGTGGAGGAAAGCATCGAAATGACATCATCGGAGTTCTATGACTCATGGACTCAGTATCATGTCGAAATGAGCACTCTGCAGCAGCGCGTGTCTGACGATCCTAGTGAAGTAGGTCTCAGCACAGTAAAACTTTTTTGCGACTGCAGGGGCGGTTTGCCATTTTTGGGCTCCGCTTGTTTTCAGTAAATCTGGCAGTTTTTGCCCCTCGGGGGCTGGCTTAGCACGATGGACACAAATGTATGTGGTGATATCACAGTGGAAGATCAGTTTGGTGTTCCAGACCCCGTGAGGAAAGATTCTGTCCGTCAGTCTTGCTCAACATGTGAAAGCCATTTTTTAAAAATCCTCGAAGTAATGGAAATGGAACGTAGTCTTGCTGCCGATCGAGAGAAAAGATTAAATAGTAAAATCGACGACCTCACCCGTTTAGTTTCCTCCCTGAAAGAGGTAGTTATGGAATCTGGATCACCAGCGTATTCAATGGCGGCAGCGAAGGCAGTCGGCCATGACGAGACAAAGAGCAAGGGAAAGCCACGCCGCGCACGGAGCAGTTTCAAAGCTGGTGAACAAGTTCAAGCTGAGTCTGCAAAGTCCGTACGATCTACGAATGCGCCAACATCTCAAGACAGCCGTGCTCAACCGGATCTGGAAGCTTCAGCAGCCACCTCCACGTGCGAGGACGTTGACTCGGTTCATGAACCCCGTACGCAGAGATCGGACCTTGGCCTTGATGACCCAGGAGCACGTGCAGAGGGACATTTGAAACCAAGTGCTGCACAGAAGATCGTCGATCGCCTCAAAAAATTTGAGGATATGCAGGACGATGTCGAAGCTTCCTGGAGGCTGGTCACGAATACTAAGCCCACGCAGAAAAAGTCAGTTTTCTTCGTTGGGAACCTGCTCCCCGAGATGCAGAGCGAGCAGTTGAAACTGTTTATTGAACGCAGAGCTGCAGACATCGATCACCCTGTCAGTGTTTTTGAGGTGAAGATCTTCCCCAAAGAATCCTCATCATCGGCCAGGATCACCATCAACGCTTCCAGTGCGAAGCTAGTCAACAGCCGCCGTTTCTGGCCTGCTCCACTGTACAGTAGGTGTTGGAATTTCGACAAGTACAGATCTGAAACAGAGGACAGCCACAGCAGTATGAATTCAGCCCAAGATGACCAGCATAGCCTTCCTTAACATCTGCAGCCTCCGCAGAAAAGTCGACGAACTCAAAGATTTCGTTTCCAAGCATGGTGTGCATGTCATGGGCGTTGCTGAAACATGGCTAGCTGCTGATGTAACTGATGGAGAGGTATCCATTCCTCACTACAAGCTATTCAGGAAAGATCGTGCCCTACAGCACGGCGGTGGCGTTTGCATATACTGTCATGAAACGACTCGTGTCAAACAACGTGCTGATCTGGAAACAGATTTGGAAATTTTGTGGATTGAGATCATGGAGCAAAAGCACAGTACCCTGGTGGGATGTGCATACCGTCCACCAGATAAGTCAGTGGCTTACTGGGATGTATTCCAAGCCAACATCGAAAAGGCAATGCAGGGAAGACAGTCGCGCACAGTTCTCATTGGAGACTTTAATGTGGACTATGCCGATCCTCTTGCCAGCCGTGCAAGTCACTTGCACTCCACACTCACACACTGCAACTTGTTTAACCATGTGTCTCAGCCGACAAGAGTCACGTCCTCTTCGGCATCTGTTATCGATCTGTTCTTGTCTAACGTTCCCATAGAGGGTGTATGTCGCACTGTCTATGTTGATATGAGCGATCATTTTGCCATCCTGGCCCATATGCCTGGCTTTGGCATGGGAAAGGCATATTCTGGACACCCAGCCGCCAAACGCCAAGGTAGGCGACTCCATCGGATAAATTGGAACACATTCAATGAGGACTTGAACCATCATCTAGCGACTTGTACCTTTACCGGAAATCTTGAAAATGCTGTGCAGAGTCTTACCACCTTTATCATATCTACCCTGGATGTGCACGCACCATTGATTCATCGGCGCCGACAGGAGAAACGTCCTTGCCCCTGGCTAACACCGGAGCTAGTTGCCGCGGTACGTGAGCAAAACCAGTTCCATCGCCGGTTGATGAGCGACAAAGGCAATGCGGATCTGCGTGAGCTCCACCGTCAGGCCCGCTCTACTGCAAGGAAACTGGATCGCCGTCTACGTAATGCCTACTTCATGAATCAGTGTGCAACTCGTGATCAGAGAAAGTTGTGGTCAGTTATGAACATCGTCACAGGCCGTGCTAAGCAGCGTCAAGAACCTCAAGCCGACATTGTGGACCTGAGCAAAACCTTTGGGGATGTTGTGCATGACCCAGACCGACCATCCACGCTAACACCACCAAGTGGACCGATGCCAGCGTCTAGCTTTCTGCAATTTGAACTGGTGCCGGTGAGTGATGTGAAAGCTTGTCTGAAGTGCATAAATCCCGCGAAGGCCACGGGCAGTGATTGCGTTCCTGGTTTAGTGTTGAGGGAATGTGCCGATAGCCTTGCTGGGCCACTCACGGATATCATTAACGGATCACTGTCCACTGGAACAGTACCAATGATGTTCAAGCGATCGTTTATTAGTCCTTTGTATAAGTCAGGAGACCCCACAGTGCCAGTTAACTACCGCCCAGTATCCTTATTGCCGATTATATCTCGTATTCTCGAACACTTTGTGAAAAAGCAGCTCGTGGAATATCTCACAGCGCATGAACTTTATCCAAAGACTCAGTTTGCGTATCGGAAGTGTCACTCGACGGAGGATGCACTTGTGCTTGCCGTCAACAGGTGGGTGCTTGCACGCTCACATCGCCGCTTCACGGGCATCGTCATGGTAGATATGAGTAAAGCCTTTGATCGGGTGCAGCATGAACGACTCGTCTCTGAGTTGCACTCCCTTGGTATCTCATCTAGTGCTCTACAATTGTTTTGTAGCTATCTGACTGAAAGAAGTCAACAAGTCCGAATTGCAAACTCAGTCTCCTCGTCAGTGCATTGTTCCCGTGGTGTGCCACAGGGCAGTGTACTTGGTCCCTTGCTGTTTGTTCTATACACGCGCCACTTAGATGCCATCCTGCCTGAACAAGTCATCCACCAAGAGTTTGCAGATGACATCATACTAGAGTTCTCCGACAGCGATCTGAACACTGTGTGCCGACAGCTTAGTGCAGCTGCCACTTCTGTATCACGTTGGCTTGCTGAAATTGGGCTGTTGCTCAATGCGAAGAAGACGCAAGTCATGGTCATCCAGCCCCGTGGACAGAGAGCTGCCATTCCTGATGTATTCTGTGGTCAGGACGCACTCAAGGTTACCCCTACTTCCAAGTACCTTGGGGTGGTCATTGATTGCGAACTGTCATGGAAGCAGCATGTGGACAACGTGACTAAGCGAACTGCCCAGACCATTGGTCAGCTCTGGCGCCATGGTCGTGCTCTAAGTTTATCAGCCAGACGGTCGTGGTTCATTAGCATAATCAGCAGCCATCTCTGCTATGCGTCTACGGCTTTCTATCCTTGCCTCACAGTGCAGTTGTTGGATCGCTTGGTCAAGATTTTCAAATCCGGAATTCGCGCCGTTTTCCAGGTGCCTTCTACTACCCCATCATCCCCTCTTCTCTGTCGACTTGATCTTCTTACTCTTACTCAGATATATAAGCAAAAATTATTATTTTTTGTTCACAGATGTCTTGGTACTGAAATGATCAGTAGTCTTTTCAGCACTTTCTTTGATTTAGTCAATGGTCGTGCCACGCGGGGTCAGGCTTCACGTCTGCTTCGTGTCCCGTTTTTGCCGGGTCCTTCCGGTCGATCCACTGTTCAGTTCATTGGTAGTGTGTACTGGAACTGCCTGCCGCCTGATGTCCGCTCCATCACCATTCTTTCTGCATTTAAGAAAGCAATTACAAACGATATCTTAAACTCTCTTACCCTTTCCTAAGATCTCAAAGACGCATAACTGTCAACATTCCCTCAACCCTGGAACCTTTCCATCCGTTGCATTATTTTCATGAAAAATTCATCAAATTCAAATTCGTTACTTGTAGTACTCCCTCATTGAATTGTTTCCGTCTTCTCTTTGTGCCTTGTTCATGATTGTATTTTCCTCTTCCTCCTTTTCTTATATCACCACCTTCATCATTTTGCGAGAACTGTGGCAATACGCCCAGTGAGAAGGCAGATTTTGCCTGTGCTTCTGGTGAAGTAAAATAAAGCTAAACAAACAAACAAACAAACAGTTAATTGTGGCCAGTTCTACCAGAGTGCAGTAACATATAGTTATATCTCTTAATTTGCTGGCCAAAAATCCTTATATAGGATTTGAAAATGTGTGCCTTTTATGCCGTTGTTATTGGTCGTCACGACCAATAATAACGGCATACTGGTTTTCATGGAAGTTGTAAATATTTGAGGCATGAATGTTTACATTTTAGATTCATAGGGCGATAATATTTCTGATGAATACTCATTTTCAGCACTAATTGGAAATTTGAACATAATTGTTCAGCTGCTGTCATGGAAAGGACTGAAGCAGTGAATGTGCAGAAGAACATTGCAGGTGTGGCACGCGGTGGTTTCATGACGATATATCGCACATGCCGTCATGAAACTACCAGTTTTAAGGATAAAACAAGGTCCAATAAAATCTCAAATCCTGTATAATTATAGGATTCGAAAAATAGGGCACAGGCCTTAGTAATATTGGGCAAGTTGATGAGCCTGAGATGTTAGTGTTTGATCAAATTATCTTAAGACCTAACAAGGAAAAATTGGTCACATTCTGTTTGCTATTCTCATGCCACACCCATTTTGGGTTGAAAATATGACCAAAATCCTATATATAGGATTTAGCAAATTAAGAGATAGGCAGTCACGTGATATCTAAACGTCTGACGTTCTAGTGAAGCATGTCTCTGCACAGTTAATTGAAGCCAGTTGTACCAGAGTGCAGTATTAAACATAATTATATTATCATATAGGCAGTCACGTGCTATCTAAAGAGTGCGCATCCAATATGTGCTAGAGCTGTTAGCGAGTTAGTTGTAGAACGTCAGTACCGTCGGTCAGTGTCGTGCAATGTTATCGCATGAGCTGATTGTTTAGTAACTGGTGGTGTTAGTGGACAGTATAGCGTAACTTGTAGTTCCTTTGTCTTTCTCCTTTGTACATGTATTTGAATTAGAGATCTGCGCTCAGGGACTAGCCTTGTATTTGTGCTTGTGATGATGAAATATTTCACAGTATCGAAGCAGTGACAGCTTGCATGGAGGCACGAACACCACTTGCCAACAAAATACCAAGATAATCATCGTCCCAATGATCTCTACCATGGATTACAACTCTCGCTGGTGCAGCCTGAGAAGTCCTGTCACGAAAGCCGTGGGTAGCCGGCGCGGCCGCAGCCCTTGAGTGGGATAGGGGGGGGGGGGGGGGGGTGAACATTTGTCTGCCAGTCAGGCACGCACGCACAGCCTGCGCGGGCCAAGGATGCACCCGCGTTGAAGGACCGGTACATGTTGGTTGGGTGCTGGCCAGGCACTCCTATGATTCCTCCCATGGTTTACAGCTCCCACTCTGGAGAAAATATGAGAACAGAATTTTGCTCCCATCATGAAGCCAACGCTAAGCTTCAAACTTGCAATGGAGACCAAAAACTCGAGACGTCATCATGTCTTATAGTAACGCGTTTGAGATGGAAGTGGTGATGGTGGTTAAATATATCCTAGCTCGTCCATTGCAAAATCTTCCATGTATCCTGGTGTGTTAAAGGTGCGAGGCAACACACAAATTGCATGACGTGTTGTTTTGTAAATGTGCTATCATAACCTGCATATCCTTTCTTTGTGCTGGTCAGCAACACCGCTGGCTGGGTGTGAATCTGAACACGGTTTTTTCGATTGAAACATGAATGGCAAGCAAACACCATCGATACCCACATTAGCTATCCAAAGAACAGTCATTGGTTAGTTTGGTCGGACATGCACCAGATCAAATTTGTATGTTGATTGTCAGTTCGCATGAAACAAGGAGCACCATTTGAGCGAATTGCAAAACAATCAGACAAAAAACAAAAACAAAACCGCAAATGTTCATCAAGACAAGACAAGACAAAATCTCGTTTCTTTATGCCACGATAGCACATGGCCACGAAAGCAGCTTCTTTACTGAGCCGCGAGGAGTTGTTTTAAAGTATGACGTAATCAGAAAGAAAAGAGCAGGATCGATGAGCTTGGTAATCATTATAAGCGATACGTGTTGTTTCTCCATACGCTGGGCCAGGGCGTCAAAAAGGACTTTTCGCCCCTCGCATGAATTTATTCCGTTGTTCTGTATTGTGTTCATAAACCTGAATGCATGTACCACAGCGGAACATTCGCACCTTTAGTATTGGCTTCGTATTTAAATCTATACGTACGTTATGATTGTTCTTCAACAATCCAGAGTCAATGACATAATGGTCAATGTTATACTTATCCTGGGTGTAGGGAAAGCGTGTTATATGTATGAGGTCTCCAGCAACTACATCACAAATAGGACAAGACGAGGAGTTCGAATTAGCGGCGGATGCCAGAACAAGTTTCATTTCTTGGCTATTCTCTGCACAGCCCCAAGTAAATCCGATGTCTAGCTTCCTGGTTATGCATTTTAAGATGATAATTGATACTCCAAAGTCTCGGTCTTGAACTGGT
The DNA here is from genome assembly GCF_964019385.1 of Sycon ciliatum. NCBI lineage: Eukaryota > Metazoa > Porifera > Calcarea > Leucosolenida > Sycettidae > Sycon > Sycon ciliatum. Next base: position 14,240,856 of record NC_088654.1, on the reverse strand, counting down.
TCAATGGCGCGTACCGTTGCAACTCCATTCTTTACTTGGCTTATTTCCGTGTACAGGAAGGCATTCGTAAATGTACACATCCTTACCCCTAGTTTTACGCATTCTTTTGGGGAACACAAATCTACGTCAAAGTCGCTCGCCCTCGATTTGTACATGAGCAGCCAGGTTTTAAGGGGAAATACCTATCTACAATACTGGCCAATGAACCACTTTGAAAGTCAGGTAAAATGCAAGGAATATCCAGCAACAGTTCTAGCAGAAAAGCAGTAGTTTGACTGCAGCTAAACTGGACTAAAGCATGCACTTCCCCTTTGCTATAACCTGATATCGGCACTAGCACTGGAGCTGCCGGAGAAAAAGCACCTTCAATTCGAGTTGCCCAGATTTGAATGCTGGAGATTTTCAATGCGGTATCAGACAACGGTTGGCCTCGACCATTTCTCACTAGAACAGTAAGGTAAGATTGTTCCCCTGCATATCCAGGATACACCGGGAAAGGAAAGGAACAACGCGACAAATCTATTTCAGTGTTGTCCACGACTTTACCCATAATACGAAATTGTCCTTCCACTTCTGACATTTTCCTGCACGTAAATGCTATTCTCCGCAGTAGCAATCTTCCTCTGGCCACAATGTCACGTTACACGTCTGTCAGAAGCTGAATCGAATGTGGACGCATTTTAACGAGGTTTTCGATTCTTAGAGCATTTCTGGGTGCGTCAAGTATGTGATGAAGAGCGTTGTTCGACTCCCGTAAATGGTCTAGGACTTCGACTAGCTCCTTCTTCTGCAATTCACCCTCGCTAATCAGCTCCTCTTTTCGCTTCTCTACTCTGAAAAGTAGCTCCTGGCACTGCTCATGTATCATTGTCTTGATACTGGACACTTGACTTGCAGAGTCACACTCAAATGCTGTGAGGAGATCACCGGCGTAATCCAGGCTTTCGTTAACTTCCTTTTCGTTGTCATCAGGGAGGATGTTGCTGAGGCGCTCCGTGAGTCTGTGTCTTAACGTTCCGGCTGCTTCAGCGCCATCATTGATCTGATCGATATGTGACGCGTGCTCACCTTGTTCCTTACACGTTTCACACAAAACCTCCCGACATAGGGTGCAGTAATACTGCAACTTCATCTTCATATGGTAAGGGCAGAAGTGCACTCGCCCGTGATGAGGTATCTGGAAACCTTGAGCATCCACCACGGCAGAATGGACTAGGTGAGAGCTCTTTGATTCTTGTGGGATGTTAGGAGAATCCATGCTTTCATCAGCGACGGTTTGCTGATCATCGTCTTTAGCTTTCGCCTTCGTGGTTCCATCATGACTGTCCGGGACAGTGAGGAACATGGAGTCGTCAACCAACACCTGCTGGTAATTGCGACCGGGTGGTGGACATGGCGTAGTACGTCGACATTTGGAACAGCGTATCCTTCCATCTTGCTGAATTCTGTGCGGAAGACAGTCTAAGCAGATCTTGTGGAGACACTTGAGAAGTTTTCCTGCTTTCTCTGCTCCATTTTTGCAGGATACACATGGTGGCCGCATCTTACTAACGAACAAAACCAAATCCCTTTAAAAATTAGTCTGAACTGATATTCAACTGCGTATCAAAGAGATTTCACCAAGACAATATTACGCTTCTCGAATGAACGATATGAAACTGTCGTTGAGACCGACTTAATTAAATGGGTGAAAGTTGCCGTCTTATCGGATTGGCGAAAATTTCAGTGCCTTACATGTATACATGAAGGAGACTTTCTGCAGAAGTTTATTTCGAGCTTTGTTCAACTACTGCTTTCAACGTTTTGAGTATTCTTGTGAAATTTCGTATTTCGTGCGATTAAGGGAAAATTCGCGCGAAAGGTTCCATCTTGAACATCTTTAACTGACCGAGTACCAGAGAAAATGAATTTCAGCGCAATTCAAATGCAACGCCATGTTTGTATTTCCTGAGAAGGTGCGTTATTTCGTACTGAAGGTGGAAACTGTTTGTGTCAAATTGCTAGGCTGATAAAGTGTACGTTTCCACACACGATGACACGCATTGTGACACACAATATGCCCAGAGCAAGGCAACACACAAATTGCGTGACGTATTGTTGTGTAAATGTCCCATCTCATCATTCGTCGCAACATACCCTGCTGGTCAACAATCGCGCTTGCAGGGTGTCACTTTGATCACTATTCTTAAAATGTACCCGTGAATAGGAGGCAAACACCATGGACACCCACATGTTATCCAAGAAACAGCCGTTGATTAGCTTTTTGGCGGTCATCAAACAGATAAACCTTGCGGGGTTATTGTCAGTTAGTAAGGATTACGGGGCCATTTTCAGGAATATGCAGACGAAACACCATAATTACTGACAAACCGCTAAAGTTCATCATGACAAGAAAATTCCTATTCTATGATAACCTGTTGAACGAGGAACAATATATATGACGTAATCAGAAAGAAAAAGCACGATTTTTTGCAATGAAAAGCCATAACATGCGATATTTGTTTTTGTTCCAGACCATTTATGCGTGTATCGCATTCAAACATTCGGAACTTTGATATTCACCTGCTACAATAATCTATACTTAACAAAGGAAATAATATAATCTATGACAAAACTCAAATTTTCATTATCACAAGGCAACAAAAAAAACTTAAAGTCGTTTAAGGAGGAAATTATCTTAGACGTGGTCATGAAAAAAATCACAATTGTTAGCAAATAAAACCATAACAGGCCATATATGTTATTGTCCATTCACTGGGGCTTGGAGTCAAAAAGGCTTTATCGCTTGCATTGATTTATTTATTTGTTGTTTATCAAATTCAAAAACATCAACTCGTGTATCGCGGTGGAACATTCGCACCATTAATATTGGCTTCGTACTGGAATCTATACGTACGCTATGGTTGTTCTTCAACAATCCAGAGCGAAGATCATAGTGGTCAATGTTATACTTACACTGCATGTAGGCACAGCGTGTTACGTGTATGAGGTCTCCAGTCACTAAATTACGCATAGGAGTAGACGAGGAGTGCGAATTAGCTGAGGACGCGAGTTCAAGTTTCATTTCTTGGCTAGTCTCTGCACAGTCCCATGTAAATCCGATATCTAGCTTGTTGCATGGGCAATTTATAATGATGATTGCTACTGCAAAGTCTCGATTTTGAATCGGTTTAGAGCCTCGTGCCGTAGCAACTCCATCCCGGACTTGGCGTACTCGGAAGAATGTGGATGCCTGTGAAAGAAACGTTAGGAGTGGGTATGCTCGTATGGACTCTCTGGGAGAACAGCACATTGGGTGAAAGACGCTGGCCCAGGATCTGAACACATGCACCGACGCTGTTGGAGTGTGACAAAGCTCTACATTCCTGACCATTGAACCTTTTTTCAATGCTGATAAGATACAAGGGGTATCCAGCATCAGTTCTAGGAGAAAGATAGTCGGTTGACTACAGTTAAACTGGACTTCTGCATGCACTTCACCTTTTCCAAACGCTGATATCAGCACTTGCACTGGCGCTGACGGCGAAAAACCACCTCCGATTCGAGTTACCCAGATCTGAATGCTGGAGACTTTCAATGCGGCTTCAGACAAAGGTTGGCCTTGTCCATTTCTCACTCGAGCTGTAAGTACAAATCGTTCTCCTGCAACCGCAATAGACGACGGGTAAAGAAAGCAACAGCTTGACAAATCAATGTCAGTGTTATCCACGACTTTACCCATGACATCAAGGTGTCTTTCTAGTTCGGAAAGGTTCTTGCACTTTAATGTTATTCTTCTCGTTAGCGAACGTCTTTTGGCCACAATGCCACGGGACGTTTGTGAAAGAAGTTGAATGGAATGCGGATGCAGCTTAACGAGGTCTTCATTTGTTAGAGCATGTCTGTGTCCCTCGAGTATGTGCTGAACAGCGCCCGTTGCACTGTTCCACTCCCGATTACATTCTTGAAGTTCGACTAGCTCCTCTTTCCGAAATTCAACCCCGTTTCTCAGCTCGTGTTTTCGCTTCTTCACGTTAAGAAGTAGGTCCTGGCTTTGCTCATGTATTATTGTCTTGATCCTGGACACTTCACTTGCAGAGTCACACTCAAATGCTGTGACGAGATCACTGGCGTACTCAAGACTTTCGTTCACTTCCTTTTCTTTGTCCTCAGGGAAGATGATGCGCAGGAGCTCCATAAGTCTCTGCCTTAGAGCTGCGGCTGTTTCAGTAGCATCATTGACCTGATCGATGTGTGACGCATGCTTGATTTGTGCGTTACACGTTTCACACAAAACCTCCCGACATCGATTGCAATAATACCGTAACTCCATATTAATATGGAACGGGCAAAGGTGCGCTCGTCCGTGATGATGGTTTGGTTTATGGAAACGATAGGCATCTACCACGTTTGAACGGACCTCGTGAGAGCTCGCTGTTTCTTGTGGGATGCTAGAAGGGTTCATACTTTCATCAGCGATTTGAAGATCAATACATTTGTCGTTTGTCTTCGTGGTTCCATCATGACTATCTGGAACACTGTCGAACATGGAGTCATCAACCAACACCTGTCGATGGCTGCGACCGGGCGGTGGACATGGGGTAATACGCCGACATTTGGAACAGCGTATCCATCCATATTGCTGAATGCTGTTTGAAAGACAGTCTAAGCAGATCTTGTGAAGACACTTGAGAAGTTTTCCCGCCTTCCCCGCTCCGTCCTTGCAGAACACACACGGTGGCCGCATCTTACAAACGACAAAACCAAATCTCTTAGACTAGTCTAAGCTGCTGTTCACCAATATATCACGGAGAACACACCAAAAACAATTTGCGCTTCCCAACTAAATAGATTCCAACCGTTGTTATAATCGACTTACTTCAATAGCTGAAAGTGTCCGCCTTGTCAGATTGGTGAAAGTTCTAGCTCCATACATTTGTATGTGCACAGCGAAACTTCGCTAGGAATTTTGCGTTTAAGCTTGCGAAAATTTGGGCGAGTGTTCGTACAACGTGTGCGTTTTGCTCGCCTTTAGCTCGTCCAAATTGGAGAACTAGCACTAGCAGACAAATCAACGTGTAAATCCACTGCACAAACCATTCAGTGCGATTAACTCAACACCTGTCCGCGGTGAGCTAACGTTTCTGCGAAAAATTGCGTGAAATTTAGCAACTCGACACATCAAGCGAAAATTCTGGTGCTGGGGTTCACTCTGAAAACTATCTACATTTCCATTGTCCTAGTACCTGAACAAGTTTAATTCAGCGCCATTCATAAGACGTGTGATGTGTGTATTTCATACGAAAGTGCACTACTTTGTACTGAATGCGGTAGCCGTTGGGTCAAGTTGCGTGGCTGATGGGTCGTATTATCCACGCACGATTACAAGGTCATGTATTGTGAACCACATTATGGGCACATCTGGTAATTAGGCAAAATATTCCTAGTAGGCTTGGTAACGTCGAAGTCAGTGTGAACTCTGTAATAGCGTAATTTTTGTCGCGATCGCTGCTAAGGTTCGACGTGATGTTACGTCATCATGAGTGTGGGTGTAATTTATGATTCTGCTGGTGCTGCAGCTGGATTTCCGTTTGCAGCAGGTTCCTCATGTACTTGTACGATAAGCAGCATCAGTAAGCAGTAGGAAGTGACTGAGGATCTGTGCGTGGTCAGATGCACCAAGAGGGGCAACAGACGTAAGAGAGGGTAACGGTTGAGGATGATCCATGAGTACAACGTCAATACACGATGGTAAGCCAGGGGGGGGGGGTGGATGTCACCATTTGCTCAAGGCCAAAACAAGAGAAGAGTTTATGGAACTCTCTTTCAGCATGATTCGTGATGTCACTAGCACACCACTTAGATTGGCGAGCATTCAAGTCTCCTGCAAGTACTGGTGCAGCATTGGCGAGGCTGATACTTGACAGACAGTCCTCTATGAGCTCACTAAATGCCTGGACTTGGGAGATTCTGTCTCCAGGGGGTCTGTAAGTAGAGCACAGATGATGAGGAGAAGTGAGAGAAAGGTTACTGGCCGCAATTCGAGCCAAACCACTTCCAATCCACAGCGCTCAAGGTCGAGCCGGCGCTTGATGGAGGAGAACCACCTGTCAGCTACAAGAGTAGCAACACCGCCATAGCCTTTTTCTGGTAGATTATCAGAGCGGATCAAAGGTCAGCGGTCCAGACGGTATGTCAGCCACGCTTAACGTAGACAGATTATGTCTGGAGAATACTGGCTAGCTTATTCACTTTGGAGCGGCAGCTAAGTGAGAGTACTGAGAAGGATGCCGATAAGTGGTTAGGTTGATTGGGAGTTTTAGTTCTGTATAAGTAAAACATTTCGTTCATAAAATCTTTCGTTAGATCGCTCCACTAGCAGGCTTGTTACGTATTAATTTTGGTTTTTGGTCAAGGTCTGTCCCCCGAAAGTTCAGAAAAAACTTTACTTTGGTACGAACTTTAGTTATTCCGTGGCCACTAACGGATATAGCGAAAGTTAATTCCAAACGAAAATTTCTACTTATACAGTAGTATGTTGTCCAGAAGCAGGAAAGAATGGTGAAAGAATGGTGAAAGAATGGTGAAAGAATGGTGAAAGAATGGTGAAAGAATGGTGAAAGAATGCTGAAAGAATGGTGAAAGAATGGTGAAAGAATGGTGAAAGAATGCTGAAAGAATGGTGAAAGAATGGTGAAAGAATGGTGAAAGAATGGTGAAAGAATGGTGAAAGAAATGTCACTTCTCTGCGGTTGACGTCACAGTATAAGAATTAGCAGAGAAGTAGTGTTCCCTGTCCACCCGGGAACGGGTACGAGGGAGCACGGTGTGGGATAAAAGGAGGTGACGAGTGCAGGGTCGGCCTCTTTTGTCTTTGTGCGGAGAGTTGAGTGAGAGTGCCCACCCACCCACCCCAGTAATCATCATGTAATTTCATACATCATCGCTTTGATTATTCTAGTGATTTGATTATTCTAGAGTGTGCGGATGCATAATGGTCGGGCGTGGTTTTCTGGTTGTACGTAGCTGGAGTTTTTGGTTAGACTAGGCAATGGTTCGGTATAGTCATGTCCGCGGAATTGTGTGCAAAGACAATAAGTTGGGGCGCTGTGCTGTGGTGGCCCCCACTGGCAGTGTTCACGTGTTCAATAGTGGTGTACACGTATGAGTGAGTGTGCGGATGTGTGCGCAACGAGTGATTGCAGGGTGGACAGAGAATGGTGAAAGAATGGTGAAAGAATGGTGAAAGAATGGTGAAAGAATGGTGAAAGAATGGTGAAAGAATGGGGAAAGAATAGTTAAAGAATGGTGAAAGAATGGTGAAAGAATGGTGAAAGAATGGTGAAAGAATGGTGAAAGAATGGTGAAAGAATGGAGAAAGAATGGTGAAAGAATGGTGAAAGAATGGGGAAAGAATGGTGAAAGAATGGTGAAAGAATGGTGAAAGAATGGTGAAAGAATGGTGAAAGAATGGTGAAAGAATGGTGAAAGAATGGTGAAAGAATGGTGAAAGAATGGTGAAAGAATGGTGAAAGAATGGTGAAAGAATGGTGAAAGAATGGTGAAAGAATGGTGAAAGAATGGTGAAAGAATGGTGAAAGAATGGTGAAAGAATGGTAAAAGAATGGTGAAAGAATGGTGAAAGAATGGTGAAAGAATGGTGAAAGAATGGTGAAAGAATGGTGAAAGAATGGTGAAAGAATGGTGAAAGAATGGTGAAAGAATGGTGAACGAATGGTGAACGAATGGTGAAAGAATGGTGAAAGAATGGTGAAAGAATAAAGAAAGAATGGTGAAAGAATGGTGAAAGAATGGTGAAAGAATGTAGAAAGAATGGTGAAAGAATGGTGAAAGAATGGTGAAAGAATGGTGAAAGAATGGTGAAAGAATGGTGAAAGAATGGTGAAAGAATGGTGAAAGAATAGTAAAAGAATGGTGAAAGAATGTCGAGAGAATGGTGAAAGAATGGTGAAAGAATGGTGAAAGAATGGTGAAAGAATGGTGAACGAATGGTGAAATAATGGTGAAAGAATGGTGAAACAATGGTGAAAGAATGGTGAAAGAATGGTGAAAGAATGGTGAAAGAATGGTGAAAGAATGGTGAAAGAATGGTCAAACAATTGGTGAAAGAATGGTGAAAGAATGGTGAAAGAATGGTGAAAGAATGGTGAACGAATGGTGAACGAATGGTGAAAGAATGGTGAAAGAATGGTGAAAGAGTGGTGAAAGAATGGTGAAAGAATGGTGAAAGAATGGTGAAAGAATGTAGAAAGAATGGTGAAAGAATGGTGAAAGAATGGTGAAAGAATGGTGAAAGAATGGTGAAAGAATGGTGAAAGAATGGTGAAAGAATGGTGAAAGAATGGTGAAAGAATGGTGAAAGAATGGTGAAAGAATGGTGAAAGAATGGTGAAAGAATGGTGAAAGAATGGTGAAAGTATGGTGAAAGAATCGTGAAAGAATGGTGAAAGAATGGTGAAAGAATGGTGAAAGAATGTAGAAAGAATGGTGAAAGAATGGTGAAAGAATGGTGAAAGAATAGTGAAAGAATGGTGAACGAATGGTGAAAGAATGGTGAAAGAATGGTGAAAGAATGGTGAAAGAATGGTGAAAGAATGGTGAAAGAATGCTGAAAGAATGGTGAAAGAATGGTGAAAGAATGGTGAAAGAATGCTGAAAGAATGGTGAAAGAATGGTGAAAGAATGGTGAAAGAATGGTGAAAGAATGGTGAAAGAAATGTCACTTCTCTGCGGTTGACGTCACAGTATAAGAATTAGCAGAGAAGTAGTGTTCCCTGTCCACCCGGGAACGGGTACGAGGGAGCACGGTGTGGGATAAAAGGAGGTGACGAGTGCAGGGTCGGCCTCTTTTGTCTTTGTGCGGAGAGTTGAGTGAGAGTGCCCACCCACCCACCCCAGTAATCATCATGTAATTTCATACATCATCGCTTTGATTATTCTAGTGATTTGATTATTCTAGAGTGTGCGGATGCATAATGGTCGGGCGTGGTTTTCTGGTTGTACGTAGCTGGAGTTTTTGGTTAGACTAGGCAATGGTTCGGTATAGTCATGTCCGCGGAATTGTGTGCAAAGACAATAAGTTGGGGCGCTGTGCTGTGGTGGCCCCCACTGGCAGTGTTCACGTGTTCAATAGTGGTGTACACGTATGAGTGAGTGTGCGGATGTGTGCGCAACGAGTGATTGCAGGGTGGACAGAGAATGGTGAAAGAATGGTGAAAGAATGGTGAAAGAATGGTGAAAGAATGGTGAAAGAATGGTGAAAGAATGGGGAAAGAATAGTTAAAGAATGGTGAAAGAATGGTGAAAGAATGGTGAAAGAATGGTGAAAGAATGGTGAAAGAATGGTGAAAGAATGGAGAAAGAATGGTGAAAGAATGGTGAAAGAATGGGGAAAGAATGGTGAAAGAATGGTGAAAGAATGGTGAAAGAATGGTGAAAGAATGGTGAAAGAATGGTGAAAGAATGGTGAAAGAATGGTGAAAGAATGGTGAAAGAATGGTGAAAGAATGGTGAAAGAATGGTGAAAGAATGGTGAAAGAATGGTGAAAGAATGGTGAAAGAATGGTGAAAGAATGGTGAAAGAATGGTGAAAGAATGGTGAAAGAATGGTAAAAGAATGGTGAAAGAATGGTGAAAGAATGGTGAAAGAATGGTGAAAGAATGGTGAAAGAATGGTGAAAGAATGGTGAAAGAATGGTGAAAGAATGGTGAAAGAATGGTGAACGAATGGTGAACGAATGGTGAAAGAATGGTGAAAGAATGGTGAAAGAATAAAGAAAGAATGGTGAAAGAATGGTGAAAGAATGGTGAAAGAATGTAGAAAGAATGGTGAAAGAATGGTGAAAGAATGGTGAAAGAATGGTGAAAGAATGGTGAAAGAATGGTGAAAGAATGGTGAAAGAATGGTGAAAGAATAGTAAAAGAATGGTGAAAGAATGTCGAGAGAATGGTGAAAGAATGGTGAAAGAATGGTGAAAGAATGGTGAAAGAATGGTGAACGAATGGTGAAATAATGGTGAAAGAATGGTGAAACAATGGTGAAAGAATGGTGAAAGAATGGTGAAAGAATGGTGAAAGAATGGTGAAAGAATGGTGAAAGAATGGTCAAACAATTGGTGAAAGAATGGTGAAAGAATGGTGAAAGAATGGTGAAAGAATGGTGAACGAATGGTGAACGAATGGTGAAAGAATGGTGAAAGAATGGTGAAAGAGTGGTGAAAGAATGGTGAAAGAATGGTGAAAGAATGGTGAAAGAATGTAGAAAGAATGGTGAAAGAATGGTGAAAGAATGGTGAAAGAATGGTGAAAGAATGGTGAAAGAATGGTGAAAGAATGGTGAAAGAATGGTGAAAGAATGGTGAAAGAATGGTGAAAGAATGGTGAAAGAATGGTGAAAGAATGGTGAAAGAATGGTGAAAGAATGGTGAAAGTATGGTGAAAGAATCGTGAAAGAATGGTGAAAGAATGGTGAAAGAATGGTGAAAGAATGTAGAAAGAATGGTGAAAGAATGGTGAAAGAATGGTGAAAGAATGGTGAAAGAATGGTGAAATAATGGTGAAAGAATAGTGAAAGAATGGTGAACGAATGGTGAAAGAATGGTGAAAGAATGGTGAAAGAATGGTGAAAGAATGGTGAAAGAATGGTGAAAGAATGGTGAAAGAATGGTGAAAGAATGGTGAAAGAATGGTAAAAGAATGGTGAAAGAATGGTGAAAGAATGGTGAAAGAATGGTGAAAGAATGGTGAAAGAATGGTGAAAGAATGGTGAAAGAATGGTGAGAGAATGGTGAAAGAATGGTGAAAGAATGGTGAAAGAATGGTGAACGAATGGTGAACGAATGGTGAAAGAATGGTGAAAGAATGGTGAAAGAGTGGTGAAAGAATGGTGAAAGAATGGTGAAAGAATGGTGAAAGAATGTAGAAAGAATGGTGAAAGAATGGTGAAAGAATGGTGAAAGAATGGTGAAAGAATGGTGAAAGAATGGTGAAAGAATGGTGAAAGAATGGTGAACGAATGGTGAACGAATGGTGAAAGAATGGTGAAAGAATGGTGAAAGAATAAAGAAAGAATGGTGAAAGAATGGTGAAAGAATGGTGAAAGAATGTAGAAAGAATGGTGAAAGAATGGTGAAAGAATGGTGAAAGAATGGTGAAAGAATGGTGAAAGAATGGTGAAAGAATGGTGAAAGAATGGTGAAAGAATAGTAAAAGAATGGTGAAAGAATGTCGAGAGAATCGTGAAAGAATGGTGAAAGAATGGTGAAAGAATGGTGAAAGAATGGTGAACGAATGGTGAAATAATGGTGAAAGAATGGTGAAACAATGGTGAAAGAATGGTGAAAGAATGGTGAAAGAATGGTGAAAGAATGGTGAAAGAATGGTGAAAGAATGGTCAAACAATTGGTGAAAGAATGGTGAAAGAATGGTGAAAGAATGGTGAAAGAATGGTGAACGAATGGTGAACGAATGGTGAAAGAATGGTGAAAGAATGGTGAAAGAAGTGGTGAAAGAATGGTGAAAGAATGGTGAAAGAATGGTGAAAGAATATAGAAAGAATGGTGAAAGAATGGTGAAAGAATGGTGAAAGAATGGTTGAAAGAATAATGGTGAAAGAATGGTGAAAGAATGGTGAAAGAATGGGTGAAAGAATGGTGAAAGTATGGTGAAAGAATCGTGAAAGAATGGTGAAAGAATGGTGAAAGAATGGTGAAAGAATGTAGAAAGAATGGTGAAGAATGCTGAAAGAATGGTGAAAGAATGGTGAAAGATGGTGAAATAATGGTGAAGAATAGTGAAAGAATGGTGAACGAATGGTGAAAGAATGGTGAAGAATGGTGAAAGAATGGTGAAAGAATGGTGAAGGATGGTGAAAGAATGGTGAAAGAATGGTGAAAGAATGGTGAAAGAATGGTAAAAGAATGGTGAAAGAATGGTGAAAGAATGGTGAAAGAATGGTGAAAGAATGGTGACAGAATGGTGAAAGAATGGTGAAAGAATGGTGAAAGAATGGTGAGAGAATGGTGAAAGAGGTGAAAGAATGGTGAACGAATGGTGAACGAATGGTGAAAGAATGGTGAAAGAATGGTGAAAGAGTGGTGAAAGAATGGTGAAAGAATGGTGAAAGAATGGTGAAAGAATGTAGAAAGAATGGTGAAAGAATGGTGAAAGAATGGTGAAAGAATGGTGAAAGAATGGTGAAAGAATGGTGAAAAAATGGTGAAAGAATGGTGAAAGAATGGTGAAAGAATGGTGAAAGAATGGTGAAAGAATGGTGAAAGAATGGTGAAAGAATGGTGAAAGAATGGTGAAAGAATGGTGAAAGCATGGTGAAAGAATCGTGAAAGAATGGTGAAAGAATGGTGAAAGAATGGTGAAAGAATGGTGAACGAATGGTGAAAGAATGGTGAAAGAATGGTGAAAGAATGGTGAAAGAATGGTGAAAGAATGGTGAAAGAATGGTGAAAGAATGGTGAAAAAATGATGAAAGAATGGTGAAAGAATGGTGAAAGAATAGTGAAAGAATGGTGAAAGAATGGTGAAAGAATGGTGAAAGAATGGTGAAAGAATGGTGAAAGAATGGTGAAAGAATGGTGAAAGAATGGTGAAAGAATGGTGAAAGAATGGTAAAAAAATGGTGAAAGAATGGTCAAAGAATGGTGAAAAAATGGTCAAAGAATGGTCAAAGAATGGTCAAAGAATGGTCAAAGAATAGTGTAAGAATGGTGAAAGAATGGGGAAAGAATGGTGAAATAATGGTGAAAGAATGGTGAAAGAATGGTGAAAGAATGGTGAAAGAATGGTGAAAGAATGGTGACAGAATGGTGAAAGAATGGTGAAAGAATAGTCAAACAATTGGTGAAAGAATGGTGAAAGAATGGTTACAGAATGGTGGAAGAATGGTTAAAGAATGGTGAAAGAATGGTGAAAGAATGGTGAAAGAATGGTGAAAGAATGGTGAAGGAATTGTGAAAGAATGGTGAAAGAATGGTGAAAGAATGGTGAAAGAATGGTGAAAGAATGGTGAACGAATGGTGAAAGAATGGTGAAAGAATGGTGAAAGAATGGTGAAAGAATGGTACAAGAATGGTGCAAAAATGGTGAAAGAATGGTGAAAGAATGGTAAAAGAATAGTGAAAGAATCGTGAAAGAATGGTGAAAGAATGGTGAAAAAATGGTGAAAGAATGGTTAAAGAATGGTGAAAGAATGGTGAAAGAATGGTGAGAGAATGGAGAAAGAATGGTGAAAGAATGGTGAAAGAATGGTGAAAGAATGGTGAAAGAATGGTGAAAGAATGGTGAAAGAATGGTGGAAGAATGGTGAAAGAATGGTGAAAGAACGGTGAAAGAATGGTGAAAGAATGGTGAAAGAATGGTGAAAGAATGGTGAAAGAATGGTGACAGAATGGTGAAAGAATGGTGAAAGAATGGTGAAAGCATGGTGAAAGAATGGTGAAAGAATGGTGAAAGAATGGTGAAAGAATGGTGAAAGAATGGTTAAAGAATGGTGAAAGAATGGTGAAAGAATGGTGAAAGAATGGTGAAAGAATGGTGAAAGAATGGTGAAAGAATGGTGAAAGAATGGTGAAAGAATGATAAAAGAATGGTGAAAGAATGGTGAAAGAATGGTGAAAGAATGGTGGAAGAATGGTGAACGAATGGTGAAAGAATGGTGAAAGAATGGTGAAAGAATGGTGAAAGAATGGTGAAAGAATGGTGAAAGAATGGTTAAAGAATGGTGAAAGAATGGTGAAAGAATGGTGAAAGAATAGTGTAAGAATGGTGAAAGAATGGGGAAAGAATGGTGAAATAATGGTGAAAGAATGGTGAAAGAATGGTGAAAGAATGGTGAAAGAATGGTGAAAGAATGGTGAAAGAATGGTGAAAGAATGGTGAAAGACTGGTGAAAGAATGGTCAAACAATTGGTGAAAGAATGGTGAAAGAATGGTGAAAGAATGGTGAAAGAATGGTGAAAGAATGGTAAAAGGATGGTGAAAGAATGGTGAAAGAATGGTGAAAGAATGGTGAAAGAATGGTGAAGGAATTCTGAAAGAATGGTGAAAGAATGGTGAAAAAATGGTGAAAGAATGGTGAAAGAATGGTGAAAGAATGGTGAAAGAATGGTGAAAGAATGGTGAACGAATGGTGAAAGAATGGTGAAAGAATGGTGAAAGAATGGTGAAAGAATGGTGAAAGAATGGTGAAAGAATAGTGAAAGAATGGTGAAAGAATGGTGAAAGAATGGTGAAAGAATGGTGAAAGAATGGTGAAAGAATGGTGAAAGAATGGTGAAAGAATGGTGAAAGAATGGTGAAAGAATGGTAGAAGAATGGTGAAAGAATGGTCAAAGAATGGTGAAAGAATGGTCAAAGAATGGTCAAAGAATGGTGAAAGAATGGTCAAAGAATAGTGTAAGAATGGTGAAAGAATGGGGAAAGAATGGTGAAATAATGGTGAAAGAATGGTGAAAGTATGGTGAAAGAATGGTGAAAGAATGGTGAAAGAATGGTGACAGAATGGTGAAAGAATGGTGAAAGAATAGTCAAACAATTGGTGAAAGAATGGTGAAAGAATGGTGACAGAATGGTGGAAGAATGGTTAAAGAATGGTGAAAGAATGGTGAAAGAATGGTGAAAGAATGGTGAAAGAATGGTGAAGGAATGGTGAAAGAATGGTGAAAGAATGGTGAAAGAATGGTGAAAGAATGGTGAAAGAATGGTGAACGAATGGTGAAAGAATGGTGAAAGAATGGTGAAAGAATGGTGAAAGAATGGTACAAGAATGGTGCAAAAATGGTGAAAGAATGGTGAAAGAATGGTAAAAGAATAGTGAAAGAATGGTGAAAGAATGGTGAAAGAATGGTGAAAAAATGGTGAAAGAATGGTTAAAGAATGGTGAAAGAATGGTGAAAGAATGGTGAGAGAATGGAGAAAGAATGGTGAAAGAATGGTGAAAGAATGGTGAAAGAATGGTGAAAGAATGGTGAAAGAATGTAGAAAGAATGGTGGAAGAATGGTGAAAGAATGGTGACAGAATGGTGAAAGAATGGTGAAAGAATGGTGAAAGAATGGTGAAAGAATGGTGAAAGAATGGTGAAAGAATGGTGAAAGAATGGTGAAAGAATGATGAAAGAATGGTGAAAGAATGGTGAAAGAATGGTGAAAGAATGGTGAACGAATGGTGAAAGAATGGTGAAAGAATGGTGAAAGAATGGTGAAAGAATGGTGAAAGAAAGGTACAAGAATGGTGAAAAAACGGTGAAAGAATGGTGAAAGAATGGTGAAAGAATGGTTGAAGAATGGTGAAAGAATGGTGAAAGAATGGTGAAAAAATGGTGAAAGAATGGTGAAAGAATGGTGAAAGAATGGTGAAAGAATGGTGAGAGAATGGAGAAAGAATGGTGAAAGAACGGTGAAAGAATGGTGAAAGAATGGTGAAAGAATGGTGAAAGAATGGTGAAAGAATGGTGAAAGAATGGTGAAAGAATGGTGAAAGAATGGTGGAAGAATGGTGAACGAATGGTGAAAGAATGGTGAAAGAATGGTGAAAGAATGGTGAAAGAATGGTGAAAGAATGGTGAAAGAAAGGTGAAAGAATGGTGGAAGAATGGTGAAAGAATGGTGAAAGAATGATGAAAGAATGGTGAAAGAATGGTGAAAGAATGGTGAAAGAATGGCGAAAGAATGGTGAAAGAATGGTCAAAGAATGGTGAAAGAATGGTCAAAGAATGGTGAAAGAATGGTGAAAGAATGGTGAAAGAATGGTGAAAGAATGGTGAAAGAATAGTGAAAGAATGGTGAAAGAATGGTGAAAGAATGGTGAAAGAATGGTGAAAGAATGGTGAAAGAATGGTGAAAGAATGGTGAAAGAATGGTGAAAGAATGGTGGCAGAATGGTGAAAGAATGGTGAAAGAATGGTGAAAGAATGGTGAAAGAATGGTGAAAGAATAGTGAAAGAATGGTGAAAGAATGGTGAAAGAATGGTGAAAGAATGGTGAAAGAATGGTGAAAGAATGGTGAAAGAATGGTCAAAGAATAGTGTAAGAATGGTGAAAGAATGGGGAAAGAATGGTAAAAGAATGGTGAAAGAATGGTGAAAGAATGGTGAAAGAACGGTGAAAGAATGGTGAAAGAATGGTGAAAGAATGGTGAAAGAACGGTGAAAGAATGGTGAAAGAATGGTGAAAGAATGGTCAAACAATTGGTGAAAGAATGGTGAAAGAATGGTGAAAGAATGGTGAAAGAATGGTCAAAGAATGGTCAAATGGTTGAAAGAATGGTGAGAGAATGGTGAAAGAATGGTGAAAGAATGGTGAAAGAATGGTGAAAGAATAGTCGTGCAAGTGAATTGAACGACGAACTCAGTCTGTTGAGTGATGCGCTCTGATTCAAGGCGCCTTCACGTACCGAAATGCCTCTGGGCCAGAAGTCTTAGCTCTTGACCTTGTGCCAATGCTCCTCCGAAATAACCAGGTGGGCCCTAGACCAAAATACCGCACAGCAGAAACTGAACATTGATTTTGATTACCGTGACACTGCGATCCTCGCACCGTTTATAGATTGCACTTGCAGAGCAACTGACATTATAGCAATAAAAACTGCTTTATGGCTCTTTTCTAAAAAAAGTTATTGTGTTCTAGACCATGGACTCCGTCTAAAAAGTAAGAAATTAACGAAATGTCATAGCCGAAAAATGTTGGGTTAGCTTTTGGGCTAACCCTAGTTAGCGATAAGACCGATGCGCTGCTCTCTATCTCATGCTAGCTGCGATCGAGCTGGCTTTACACGTGCACTCAACTGCTGCGCATGCGCGCCCAAATCGCCTTGGGTAGCTCTTGCTGCGCTGACTTTGGCTTGCGCTTTCCTTTGCAGTGTCACTGAGCAGCAACCGGAATTGTTTGCCGAGAATAGAATTAATTATTCAGACTCCTTGTAGATTCCTCGCAGCCGTTTACTGCACGACAAACATGTTGTCTACCTCTGAAGAACGCCGTATGAACGTGTCGGACTTGCGGGCCGAGCTGGAAGGCCGTGGGCTGAATTCGAGCGGAACAAAGCCCCAGCTTCTTGCCCGTTTGCTGCTCAGTATCCAGGACACGTCGAGCTCGGTGGCACGGGAACCTCGATCTCCGTCGGCCACGCCATCCTCGCGGCAGGAGCACGAGCAGGAGCAAGAGCAGGATCTGGAGAGTGCTGCAGCAGCTTCTCCGACTCCCCAGATCCCGGACCGGAGCAGTAATGACGATTTGCGCCAGTTTGTGCGGCAGGAAGTACATTCCGCCGTCACCGTTGCCTTGTCGGAGGCGATCGCTCCAATGCTGGCCACCATCACTGCCCCTGGATCCGCTGGAACTCAACCTTCGGCGGAGTCTTCCAACGCTGGTAATCTCTCCGTTCCCCAGGCTATACGAGAGAAAATATTGAAGGGTGACTTTGTAGATTTCACCCAGCTGCTGCCCGATACTATCGCCACCTCGTATTCTGCCCCACGCCAGCTTCAGCTGCAGTTCAGCAGTGGCGGCCAGTCTCTGGAGGTGGTGGAAGGTGGAGCGGCGCAGCCCGTTCGTCGACGCGTCCACGACTTGCCGACATGGCTGGAGGCATGGACTCTCTTCATGAACGTCATGTGTTCTGCCAACCCGTCCCGCCTGCAGGAGATGCTCTCAACGCCAACTGCTTCACCCTGGTTGGCTGTTTGCAACGTCGATCAGGGAACTTTGCACCCGGTCGCGGGTACTGCTGCAGCTCAGTCGTGAGCGATCACTTTGGCTGTTTGCAACGCCAATCGCTTCACCAGTTGATGGAAACCAGCACACTGGTGTACCCCAATCATCCTTGTGCGGTGTTGTGAGAATACGTGGGTATGCATGCAGCTTTGCTCTGTGACTTTCCATTGCATGTAGTCACTTGGCTCTCCCATTTCCTATACACTGCTCTGATGCATTCGGGTGCAAGCGCTAATTAATATTTCACACAAAACCTCACAATAATCACACACAGGATGAAATGCGAGAAGACCGTTTCCCCTCGTGGTCCTTTTTCCTATTCATGCATGTTGGCGCAGTACTCGTACAAGCCTCCCGTGAAGTGTCAGACCAGAAGATGGACTCTTGGTCGGACTAAGCAAATGTTGAAAGCAGTATTTTTTAAACTAAGATCCTTAAGTGTTGTGATTATTGTGAGGTTTTGTGTGAAATTTTAATTTTCGGCTATGACATTTCGTTAATTTCTTACTTTTTAGACGGGGTCCATGGACTAGAACACAATAACTTTTTTTAGAAAACTGCCATAAAGCAGTTTTTATTGCTATAATTTCATTCGTTTTTTAGGCTAAGGATATTATTATTATAATAATTGTTTCACCAAGGGAATGCCCTAAATGATGGCCTACATGTAGCGCCTCTACATGCGCATCATATCAAATTCAATACCGTATTATACGCATTGATGTGCAAGCCTTTTCAGGGGAATCATATGGGTAGTGGCGGTGATACTTTTTTTTTAATACGCAGGTCATTCTGTGGATTTTGCTGTTGCAGAATTTCATGACTATCATAAAATTGTCTTGCCTTTCCGATATTTCAGATTTCCAAACCCTCAATCAGATTTACTTGAGAAATGTAACCAGGTGCATGTCGCGCATGTTTTTGTTCATTCTGCGTTTATAATTGTAGTCATGGGTTGTCGTGATAAGGTCATCCGGCATCATATTGTAAATCGTAATCCTGTTGATGTCGATAACACTTTTGGAAGTAGTTCAATGACTTCAAAGTGTTACAAGTCCACGATTGTCTAAAACAACACAGCAAAGTAGGAACAATAAACATTGTATTATAATGTAAACAAATACATTGTTGAGTCCGACACCTCGTTCCAACAACTACACTGATCCTGAGGATATAAGGGGCAAGGATATATGGTTGGAGGTACTGAGAGATAAACAAGGCACTCCATAATAATAAAATGTTGCACGACTTTGGGGGAGTATGAATGATATCCAGTCAAACCTCTTTAGGCCGAACATCAAGGGACCGATGGTACTTGTTCTGTTAGTTTGTCTTAACCCTCTTTAAAAACGAGTGAATATAATTATTTCTCCAATAGAGACACGAATAGATTTTTTACAGCGAAAGATTCTAAGCCAGACCAAACCATTGACTCGTCTTGTATGAATAATAATAAATGAGTCACTGAACCATTCTTTGGCAACATGACGGCAACTGAAACAACAACAGAGAAAATACGATACATATACACCCTAGTAAAATACAAGTTCATAATACAGCACATTCTCGCAGGTACTACAAACAGATTGCAGATGGTAATTCTTGCCCTGCCGGCACGCAACTTTATTTGGGGCAGTGCAATCTCGGCGCTACTCACAAATCAAACAGCCCAGACTCGAGTAAACAAATCCAATCGTACGAGATTTTCACGAGACGAAACTGCGCCCATTGGCTTGTTTCGTATGAAGCAGACAAGTCACTGAATGCATGAACCTCTCCATACTGGAGATTTTCCCTGATATGCGAATTTATGTTGCATACTCGGCCAATGCATCCTTGAACCTTTCCCTCCAGATTGGGAACTGCCAACGATGCTATGCCACTGCAAAATTCAGATTCTACCCTATGATCGGAGCACGGAATGCCGGAAGCAATCATGACCAGTGCCTTACTTGTAACGACTTTTCTTACGTACCAATGTACAATGAACATGAGTATTTCGACAACACTTCCAAGCCTCAGCAGCAACATAAGCCTTACCGTCAAGAAGGTGAACTCGCGTTCTTCGCACACTGTTGGCAAGGTCAAAGCGATACGAATGGATCTAATTCCGAATAAAATCAGCATACGTTTCCGTAAATGAAAGGGTGAGCATAAGCAAATGAATCGAAGGAAACTGGTCAACTCAGAGATCACCTGTCATTGAGTATTCCGTAAAAGGAGGCCTCGACAGCAGAAAAGCTAAATTTAGAAAAGAGATCCTGTCAGCTTTTCCATTATTTATAATAATTACTATTGTGGAAGAGTTACCAGAAGCAAGCTGAAGAGACGAAGTACTGGAGATTTGAATACGTCGGTACTGGAAGTGACAACAACGATCAACAAGAGGAAACGAGGAAGACCGAGGAGTCAAACGAAAACGACCATGAATTCAAAGGACGTTGGAGGTGTCAACAAGCCCAACGGAAAAGAACAACGGCAAACGTCGAAGGTGACAGAGCTAAATGATCGGACATCGTCCATCAAGCGTCATTTGTCGGGAAGTGCTAATTGTCGTAAGTTGTTTAGTGATGATTTCTTTTCGGTTTTAACTCGTGGAAAGTCTAAGTTCCATCTTGCTGTGTTAGAAGCTCTGTTTATTCGTAAACTAGATCCAGCACTATGTGTACAGAAGGAGAATGTGTTTGCGTTGCAGTTGTTTGGTGTCACACCTCGTGAAAGTGTGACAAGTGCTTCTTGATGTGTTCAACGTGTTTGTCTACAACTTGCTGCTTTTGTTTTCGAGTTTTTTTTAACACTTTAGTCATTTTATCGCCTATGTTGAAGTGTTGACTTTTTCTCTATTTTTCTATATAGTTATGTGGTTTTCCAAATTTCCAACATTCCCTGTACTATCCTGAAGAGAAAGGAAAGAAAACGTTTGAAAGAAAGGAAGTGTCTACTGAATTGTGTGGATTTGCGTCGTTGCATGCGGATATTGACTACGAAACTGTTTTTCCACCGCCTCCAAACTACTGTTTGAATTACTATTGTAATCCATAGTTCCACCTTAAATCAGCACACTTTTCGTAAATGAAAGAGTCAACACAAGCAAATGAATCAAAGGGAACTGGTCAACTCACCTGTCATTGGGGGATATTCCGTGAAAGGAGGTCTCCGCAGAGCCGAAGCGAAATAAGCCAGGACACGAAATATCCGAAACAGCTCATGCAAGAAGCAGTTCCAAAGAAGGAAGTTCCTCGCGCATGCACATCCGAAAACGGACTGCAACACAATGTCTGCCGTGCACGTGCACAGCACACGGCTACCACTTGTAGATCAAATACCGAGCACCTTACGTAGAAACTTACGTAGCCTAAGTGAAATACCGAGCACCTTACGTAGAAACTTACGTAGCATAGCGATGTCGTTTTTTCTGCCGTGTGAACACAATAATAGAAAAGCTGACAGGATCGCTTTTCTAAATAAAAACGGCCCACGTTGACGGCTTTGTATTCTAGTCCACTGGACCCCTTCTAACCTCTGGTGCTTGCGTGAAGGGCGCTGATAGCAAGATGTCACCGTTGTGTGCAGTGCTGGCTCCATTGCTGAGCTTAAGTACAACCGTGCTGGTGCAATAATATGAGAAAAGAATTTCGCACCCATCATTAAGCCAACACCAAGCTTCAAATTTGCAATGGAGACCAACAACTCGAGAAGTCATCATGTCTTATAGTAACGCGTTTGGTGGTGATAGTGGTTAAATATATCCTAGCTCGTCCATTACAAAATCTTCCATGTATCCTGGTGTGTTAAAGGTGGAAGAAAACACACAAATTGCTTGTCGTGCTGTTTTGTAAATGTGCTATCATAACCTGCATATCCTCTCTGTGTGCAGGTCAGCAATACCGTTGGCTGCGTGTGAATCTGAACACGTTTTTTTCGATTGACACATGAAAGGCAAACAAACACCATCGATACCCACATTAGTTATCTAAAGAACAGTCATTGGTTAGTTTGGTCGGACATCAACCAAATCATTTTTTATTTTTGTTGTCAGTTTGCATGAAACAAAGGGCACCATTTGAGCGAATTACAATACAATCAGAAAAACAAACATAAACAAAACGCAAATGTTCATCAAGACAAGACAAAACAAAGTCTCGTTTCTTTAATGCCACGATAGACCATGGCCAATAAGGCAGCTTCATAGCTGAGCTGCAAGGAGTAGTTCAGTATGACGTGTTCAGAAAGAAAAGAACAGGATCGATGAGTAGGGTTATCATCCTACGCTATATTTATGTGTTCTATTCTCCACACGCTGTGACTGGGCGTCCACAAATCTTTTCATATCTTGCATAAATATATTCCGTTGTTCTTTATTGTGTTCATAAACCTTCATGAACGTACCACAGCCGAACATTCGCACCATTAATGTTGGCTTTATATTTGGACCTATTCGTACATCATGGTGGTTCTTCAACAATCCAGAGCAAATAAAGTAGTGGTCAATGTTATACTTATCCTGCTTGTAGGGACAGCGTGTTATGTGTATGAGGTCTCCAGTCACTACATCGCAAATAGGACAAGACGAGGAGTTCGAATTAGCGGAAGACGCGTGGCTAGTCTCTGCACAGTCCCAAGTAAATCCGATGTCTAGCTTCCCGGATGTGCATTGTAAAACAATGAATGTTACTCCAAAGTCTCGGTCTTGAACTGGTTCAGTGGCGCGTGCCGTAGCAACTCCATCCTTTACTTGGCGTATGTCCACGCCCGGGAAAGCCTGCGAGAATTTGCATATGATCAACCCACTTTTTACGGATTCTCTGGGATAAAGGAAATGTGCGGAAAGGAAGCTCGCCCTGGATCTGAACACGAACAACCAAGTTTTTAAAGGGAAATACATGTCCATATTCCTGGCCAATGAACCGTTTTGAAAGCCTGGTAAACGACTAGGAGTATCCAGTAATAGTTCTAAGAGAAAAGCAGTCGGTTGACTATAGTTAAGATGGACATGGGCATGCACTTCCCCTTTGCTATAACCTGATATCGGCACTAGCACTGGAGCTGCCGGAGAAAACCCACCTTCAATTCTAGTGGCCCAGATTTGAATGCTGGAGACTTTCAAAGCGGTATCAGACAACGGTTGACTTCGACTATTTCTCACTGGAGCTGTAAGGTTCAAACGATCCCCTGCAAACGCCAAATACATCTTTTGAGGAAAGGAACAACTCGACAAGTCGATGGCAGTGTTATCCACGACTTTACCCATGGCACCGAAGTGTCCTTCCAATTTGGAAGACTGCTTGCACGTTAATATCATTCCAAGCATTTGCGAACTTCCTTTGGCCATAATGCCATGGTACGCTTCTGTAAGACATTGAATCAACTTTGGACTCATTTGAATGAGGTCTTCCTTTCTTAGAGCATATCTGCGTGCATCACGTATGTGCTGAAGAGTACCTGTCACATTGTTCGTCTCCCGGTAATGGTCTACGAGTTCGATAAACTCCTTCTTCCGTATTTCACCCTCGCCAATCAGCTCCTCTTTTCGCTTCTTCACTCTGAGAAGTAGATCCTGGCACTGCTCATGTATCATTGTCTTGATACTGGACACTTGACTTGCAGAGTCACACTCAAATGCTGTGAGAAGATTGCCGGCGTAATCCAGGCTTTCGTTCACTTCCTTTTCGTTGTCATCAGGGATCATGTTGCTCAGGCGCTCCGTAAGTCTGTGTCTTAAAGTTCCGGCTGCTTCAGCGCCATCATTGATATGATCGATATGTGACGCGTGCTCATCTTGTTCCTTACACGTTTCACACAAAACCTCCCGACATAGGGTGCAGTAATACTGCAACTTCATCTTCATATGGTAAGGGCAAAAATGCACTCGCCCGGGATGAGGTATCTGGAAACCTTGAGCATCCACCACGGCAGAATGGACTAGGTGAGAGCTCTTTGATTCTTGTGGGATGTTAGGAGAATCCATGCTTTCATCAGCAACGATTTGCTCATTATCGTCTTCAACTTTCGCCTTCGTGGTTCCATCATGACTATCTGGGACAGTGAGGAACATGGAGTCGTCAACCAACACCTGTTGGTAGTTGCGACCGGGTGGTGGACATGGCGTAGTACGTCGACATTTGGAACAGCGTATCCTTCCATCTTGCTGAATACTGTGCGGAAGACAGTCTAAGCAGATCTTGTGAAGACACCTGAGAAGTTTTCCTGCTTTCTCTGCTCCATTTTTGCAGGATACACATGGTGGCCGCATCTTACTAACGAACAAAATAAAATCCCTTTAAAAAATAGTCTGAACTGATGTTCAACTGTATATCAAAGAGATTTCACCAAGAAAATATTACGCTTCTCGAATGAACGATTTGAAACTGTCGTTGAAATCGACCTACTTAAATGGGTGAAAGTTGTCGTCTTATCAGATTGGCGAAAATTTCAGTGCCTTACACGTATACCACCCACCTCTTCTTACATATATACGTGCAATATTAGATAATGTTTTGGATAGCGAAACTGCGCAAGGATGTTCGCGTATGGGCTGGGGAAATTTGGGCGAATGGTCTCGCGACAATTGAGTTTTGTTTTCACTTTGTCGGCTCATAGCAGAAACCTTGCACTAGCAGACAAAGCAACGTGTTGATCTACGGCACTGATGAAGAGCAAACCATTTCATATGGGTGATTCATCACCTGTCCCCGATGAAGGAGACTTTCTGTAGGAGTTTATTTCGAGCTTTGTTCAACTACTGCTTTCAACGTTTTGAGTATTCTCGTGAAATTTCGTATTTCGTGCCATTAAGGGAAAATTCGCGCGAAAGGTTCCGTCTTGAACATCTTTTATTGACCGAGTACCAGAGAAAATAAATTTCAGCGCAATTCAAATGCAACGCCATGTTTGTATTTCCTGAGAAGGTGCGTTATTTCGTACTGAAGGTGGAAACTGTTTGTGTCAAATTGCTTGGCTGATAAAGTGTACGTTTCCACACACGATGACACGCATTGTGACACACAATATGCCCAAAACAGATTATAAGGAAAAATTGGTCCTACTAATAATGCTGATGAGGAAGTCGGTGTGAACACTGCAATGCTCTTCGCGCGCGCCGCTTAGGTTCGATCTGATGTTCCGTCATAACTGAAAGGTGGTGGAGATGATGGACAATTAATCCGGGGTCGCGCATCGCAGTATCTTCCACGTATCTGCTAAAATAGCAAGGCAACACACAAATTGCGTGACCGTATGGTTGTGTAAATGTCCCATCTTAACATCCGTGACACCATACACTGCTGGTCAACAATCTCGC
The DNA here is from genome assembly GCF_964019385.1 of Sycon ciliatum. Classification (NCBI taxonomy): domain Eukaryota; kingdom Metazoa; phylum Porifera; class Calcarea; order Leucosolenida; family Sycettidae; genus Sycon; species Sycon ciliatum. The sequence continues at coordinate 14,215,832 of NC_088654.1, read as the reverse complement.
TTGCGGCGAGTCACTTTGATAACTATTCTTACAATGTACCCGTTAATAGGATGCAAACACCATGGACACCCACATGTTATCCAAGAAACAGACATTGATTAGTTTTTTGGCGGTCATCAAACAGATCAACCTTGCGCGGTTGGTGTCGGTAAAAAAACATTACGGGACCATTTTCAGGAATATGCAGACGAAACAATTATAATTACTGACAAACCGCTAAAGTTCATCATGACAACACAATACATATTATAGCAATAAAAACTGCTTTATGGCAGTTTTCTAAAAAAGGTTATTGTGTTCTAGTCCATGGACCCCGTCTAAAAAGTAAGAAATTAACGAAATATGAAAAATTTCACACAAAACCTCACAATAATCACACACAGAATGAAAAGCTACATGCAGAAGACCTTTTCCCCTCGTGATCCTCTTTCCTATGCATGCATGTTGCCAATTGTTGGTGCAGTACAAGTTTAGTGTTGAAAGCAGCATTTCAAGTGTTGTGATTATTGTGAGGTTTTGTGTGAAATGTTAATTTTCAGCTATCACATTTCGTTAATTTCTTACTTTTTAGACGGGGTCCATGGACTAGAACACAATAACCTTTTTTAGAAAACTGCCATAAAGCCGTTTTTATTGCTATAATTTCTTTTGTTTTTTCTGTCACCAATCAATGGAATTCCCTATATCAATATGTAAATGATGGCCTTCACATCATATCAATACCATATTATACGCATTGATGTGCAAGCCTTTTCTTGCAGAAAATGGCACTAGCATAATGCATGTTCTTCTGCGGGGAAACATGTGAGCAGTGGTGGTGATACTTTTTTTATACGGAGGTCATTCTGTGCATGTTGCTGTTGCAGAATTTCATGACTCTGTCATAAAATTGTCTTGCCTTTCAGATATTTCAGATTTCTCCACCCTCAATCAGATTTATTTGAGAAATGTAGCCATGCGCCAGGTGCGTGTCGCAGATGTTTTTGTTGATTCTGTGTTTATAATGGTTTATAGTCATGGGTTATCGTGATAAGGTCATCCAGCATCATATTGAAACTGAAATCGTAATCCTGTTGATGTCGATACAACTTTTGGAAGTAGTTCAATGACTTCAAACTGTTAGTCCACGATTGTCTAAAACAACACAGCAAAGGAGGAACAATAAACATGTATTAAAATGTAAACGAATACATTGCTGAGTCCAAAACCTCGTTCCAACAACTACACTGATCCTGAGGAGAAAAGGGGCAAGGCTATGGTTGGAGGTACTGAGAGATAAAAAAGGCACTCCACAATGATAAAATCTTACATATCTTTTGGTGAGTATGAATGATATCCAGTCGAACCTCTTTAGGACGAACACCAAGGGACCGATGGTATTTATTCTGTGAGTTTGTCTTAACCTATTTTATAACCAGTGAATACAATTATTTCTCCAATAGACATACGAATAGATTTCTTCTACAGCGAAAGATTCTAAGCCACACAGACTCATTGACTCGTCTCGTATGAAACAATTGAGTCACTAGAGAGATTCTGCAAAACGAAAATGCGTACAAACTTTCGCTCTACATCATGAAGTGCGAAACGTCGCACCTTTGGACGCGAAACTTGCAGGGAACGCGAAATGAACTGTCGTAGGAAATTTCGTGAGATCGGGTCATGGCGTACCTGCACTTGGCCCGCGCAAACGAGATTTTCACGAGACGGGACTGCACCCATTCAGTCCTTCCCCAGACGCGCAAAAAAAAGACCTCTCCCACTAATCCCGATATAACAGATTCTTGACTGTTTTTGCCGCGAAAGCGAAAAAATGTTCTCAAATTTGAGAACTGTCCTAAATTGGTTCTGAGAGATGGAAGCCGTTTTACCTGGCCTACGTCGTTTTACTTTGCACCACCTCGTTTTATTTCACACCACGTATTCTTGACGGGACGCTCTTTCGGCGGATATATTTTTAGTGAAGTTTCGTAGAGGAGACGTATATCGAAAATGTTGTGAACGAAGCTGAAATTGGCATTTTTATGCACCTAATTTCAAGCCGAATTATCACCAGAGCACGCAGCGTTTTCGGCCAGCAGGAAGGCGGCAACATATAGAGGCAAGCAATACCTATCACTTACAAGACAAATCTGATCTGTTCACGAGCTCCAAATACCTAAAATTCAGAACTTGCTGTGCTTGCTTGGCCCTATCTACATGTATGTTACATAGAGTATCACACACATTTGGCAAGTACAATGCACAACATTATAATACCGTCTTCTAAGCTGTAGTCTTCACTGGTTTACAGTTTTGGATATGTAGAGTAAAGCCTCATTCACACTTCACTTTGCGTAAGGGAAACACGTCACAACGGCCGTTTGCGGCGAGAAAGTTGACTTGATCTTGAGTTGAGTTACTTGTTTGGTCCATCGCGCGACCTTCGCCTGTGCGCATTGCGTTCATGAAATGAAGTATGAATCAGTCTTGAATGTGCCAGTCCATTGCTCAGTCTTACCATGTTCTTGCTTAAGTCTGTTGTGATTTATCTTGAATCCGTAGACATTTCGCCGTATTGGTACCACCCGCTCCATAAAACATGCTGGTTCTTGTAATGGCATGCACCATAAAATGACATCTGTTCTATAACCGTAATCATCTGCCCGCCATATCTTCTACATTTAGTGAGATGTTGCCTAGGGCTGCTGCACTGTATGCATGCAGTTGTAGTTCCCACCGCCTTGATGCTGGCGGCGTATTCAACATGCCATGTATGCATTGTATGCACGCCTATGGATTCGTCCTTTTCTCGTGTAAGTGTACACTCAAGATTGTTCTGTCTAATTGAGTGATCTAGACTTGTTCTCACTTTGCCTTTGGCCACCAATATTCTTATATGCGAATCGTTCATCAGAGTATAACTTCATTTTCAGGCTCTCTGGTGAGTACATTCTTTCTTGCTGTCCAGGGTTGCTGCACTGTATAGTAATCATCGCTGACTGGCTGTTGGCAGAGTATTTGATGTGTGCAGGTGTATGGATCAGTTCCTTCCTCATGTAAGTGCGCCAGCATTTGTGATATGAAGTTGAGTGATATAGAACTCGTCTCAAATATAACACCATTTGCCAATCAGCGGCCGTTCTAAGCGGGATATATTCAGCGATATATCCCGCTCAGTTCACATGGGTCACTTCGAGAATAAGGAAACTTTAAGCCTAGTTCACATTCGACGTAACGCTGACGGTATGGGACGTAAGGGCCTGTTGGGACGGCCGGGGTGAGCTGTAAAATCTTGTACGATTCGTAAGACACAACATGTAGTATGACATGACATGTGGCAGCTATTGCAATTTTCGAGAAGGGACACGAAATCTCATCTTCCTAAAATTTGAATCAGTTGTGCTAGCCATTCGGCGAGTTATCATGGGAAGCGTAGTGTTGACCGTGTTCGAAATGTTAAAATACCTAAGTGTGCTGTTGTGCGCATCGGGAGGGGTCAGCGCACGACACATCCCCTGTTCACACTCGAATGCAGTTGTTTTGTACGCTTGCGTCCCCGTCTACGGTCTGAAAAGTTGAACTGATCCAACTCTTCCCCTCGCTTCCCAATCTGTAGGGTAGAACGCTTGCGTTCCTGTTCCTGGTGTTCACATTGGACGCTGTCTGTCGGCGTCATAACCGTTCCGTCGGTTCCCGTCAATCCTTACGTCGCGTCCCGTTGCGCCCCTTCGAATGTGAGCTAAGCTTTCGTGTTGGTCACGCTCTGTATTTAGGAAAGTACCATGCAAATGGATTATACCATTCGCACTCTGTGTATACCGAATCCCCCAATTGTCCCTCGTCCTAACACACTCTCGAAAATATTCGCCGTATACCCCTCATACTCATGGTATAATCCGTACCTAATATATAATCAGTATCATCTGCTGTTTATTTTCCATTGCAGGTTAACGTCTCAATCAAGCATCGTCATCAAAACTTTGCGTAGAAGAGTGTTTGTCAGCGGTGTCGGTCATCCTCTGGGATCCTCTTTCTGTTATTACTGAAGCTCAATTCCCAATACATGAACTGCTTTCCACAATGCGCAACATGCAACACCTGCGATGAGCTGCAATCGCGACAGACGATTCACAATCTGTTTTGTGTCTGCGGCATCTAAGTGCAGTGCGTAGTACCCTCACGTGCACCCAGCCTAGTGAACTGCACTCCATTTGTGTACAACGCGCTTCGCAAGAGTTATGCTTTTGCCAACTTCTGGGACAGTGGCCCTACAACTGCTTGCGACAGTGCGCGACAGGCATTTCCTCGCCGCAAGTGTTACATCGCAGAAAGTGATACATGTAATTGTGAATTGTAAATACTTTTAATCCAATTCAACTTTTAGTATGTGCTTCTCTTTGTTGAACAGCAATGGGTAACCAACTCTTCTCCTGTCCATTCATTCTCCTGCTCGTGTTTGTATGGTGGTTGTATACTGTGACAGCCATTGAATGATAAATGTACTACAGTATCAGGTTTTGTGTGGTGATATATTCACGTCCAAATATGTTCAATTTTCACTTGAGCACACAAGGGTTAGAAGCTTAGAAACACTATACATCTATTCTTTAGGGTGTTCTCCATTGATATATTGAAAGATCTCACCTGTTCAAGACGTCCATGTCGACTTTGAGGCCGACTTTCGTATCGATGTCGGCTATTTTCTAGTACTTAGAAAAATGATCCCTACCACCCGGGACGCATTCTATCGCGTTGTTTGCATTCTCCTGGCGGCAGGGCATTGCCAAACTGATAACCTTTCATATGAAATAATTCAAGGGATGTGGAAGAAGCCTTCACTGCTCGACCAGGCCGATAACCCTATTTCATACATACCCCAAAACTAGACAAATTCGAAATTTCTCAAGCTTGAGAACGTTTCCCGGCAAAAAAACCCTCGAAATCTGTTATATCGGGATTGGTCGTTTGGGAAAGGACTGATTGGCTTGTTTCGTATGAAACAAACAAGTTACTGAACCTCTCCACAATAGAGATTTCCCCTGATATGCGAATTTATTTTTCAAACTCGGTCAATTGGTACTTGAACCTTTCCCTCCAGATTGGGAACTGCCAACGATAGTATGCCACTGACCAGTGCCTTACTTGTAACGTACCAACAAGAGTACATAACCCCCCAGAGTGTGCAACGCCGATCCAACTCTGTGTAGGGTCTTGGTCGAGCGGAATCGGATCTTCTGATGTCATGCGTACACTTCACACCAGCGCAAGGCCGGTCTCGAGGCAGGGCACCATTGTTTTTGATCCAAGAGTACCCGCGACTCCCCGGGTTCCCCTCAGATGTGTACGGTATTATGACGCAAAGATCCGATTCCGCTCGACCAAGACCCTATGCAGAACTGGATCAGGCGTTGCACACTCTGGGCGGTTATGTACTCTTGGTACCAATGTACAATGAATATGAGTATTTCGACAACACATCTAACATAAGCCTTACCGTCAAGAAGTTGAACTCGCGTTCTTCGCACACTGTAGACAAGGGCAAAGAGATAAAAATGGATCTAAATCCGAATAAAATCAGCACACGTTTCCGTAAATGAAAGGTGAACATAAGCAAATGAATCGAAGGAAACCGGTAAACTTAGAGATCACCTGTCATCGAGTATTCCGTAAAAGGAGGCCTCGCAGCTCGGCAGCAGAAAAGCAAAATTTAGAAAAGAGATCCTGTCAACTTTTCCATTATTTATTGCATTCCGCCCCAAAATCAGCACACTTTTCCTGAATGAAAGAGTCAACACAAGCAAATGAATCAAAGGCAACTGGTCAACTCACCTGTCATTGAGTAATATTCCGCGAAAGGAGGTCTCAGCAGCGCCGAAACGAAATAAGCCAGGCCATGAGACGAAATATCCGAAACAGCTCATGCAAGAAGCAGTTCCAAAGAAGGAAGCTCCTCGCGCGTGCACATCCGAACACGGATCCGCGGACTGCATGCATGTGCACTGAACACAATGTCTGCCGTGCACGTGCACAGCACACGGCTACCACGCGTTGGTAGATCTAATACCGAGCACGTTACGTAGAGACTTACGTAGCCTAAGTGAAATACCGAGCACCTTACGTAGAAACTTACGTAGCATAGCGATGTCGTTTTTTCTGCCATGTGAACACAATAATAGAAAAGCTGACAGGATCGCTTTTCTAAATTCTATAATGACCTGTTGAACGAGGAACAATATTTATGACTAATCAGAAAGAAAAGCACGATGTTTTGCAATGAAAAACCATAACATTCGATAATATATTATTTGGTTTTGTTCCAGAACATTTCTGCGTGTATCGCATTCAAACATTCGCACCTTTGATATTCACCTGCTACAATAATCTATACTTAACAAAGGAAACAATATAATCTATGACAAAACTCAAATTTTCATTACCACAAGGCAACAAGAAAACCTTAAAGTCGTTGAAGGAGGAAATTAACTAAGACGTGGTCATGAAGAAAAATCACGATTGTTAGCAAATAAAACAAACCACAACAGGCCATATATGATATTGTCCATTCACTGGGGCTTGGAGTCAAAAAGGCTTTTATCTCTTGCATTGATTTATTTATTTGTTGTTTATCAAATTCAAAAACATCGACTCGTGTATCGCAGTGGAACATTCGCACCATCAATATTGGCTTCGTGCTGGAATCTATACGTACGCTATGGTTGTTCTTCAACAATCCAGAGCGAAGATCATAGTGGTCAATGTTATACTTACACTGCATGTAGGCACAGCGTGTTACGTGTATGAGGTCTCCAGTCACTAAATTGCGAATAGGAGTAGACGAGGAGTGCGAATTAGCTGAGGACGCGAGTACAAGTTTCATTTCTTGGCTAGTCTCTGCACAGTCCCATGTAAATCCGATATCTAGCTTGTTGCATGGGCAATTTTTAATGATGATTGCTACTGCAAAGTCTCGATTTTGAATCGGATTAGAGCCTCGTGCCGTAGCAACTCCATCCCGAACTTGGCGTACTTGGAAGAACGTGGAAGCCTGTGAAAGAAAAGTTAGGAGTGGGTGTGTTCGTATGGACTCTCTGGGAGAACAGCACATTGGGTGAAAGACGCTGGCCCAGGATCTGAACACATGCACCGACGCTGTTAGAGGGTTACACATCTCTACATCTCTGACCATTGAACCATTTTTAAATGCTGGTAAGATACAAGGAGTATCCAGCATCAGTTCTAGGAGAAAGGCAGTCGGTTGACTACAGTTAAGCTGGACTTCTGCATGCACTTCACCTTTTCCACACGCTGATATCAGCACTTGCACTCGCGCTGACGGCGAAACACCACCTCCGATTCGAGTTACCCAGATCTGAATGCTGGAGACTTTCAATGCGGCTTCAGACAAAGGTTGGCCTTGTCCATTTCTCACTCGAGCTGTAAGTACAAATCGTTCTCCTGAAACCGCAATGAACGACGGGTAAAGAAAGCAACAGCTTGACAAGTCAATGTCAGTGTTATCCACGACTTTACCCATGACATCAAGGTGTCTTTCTAGTTCGGAAAGGTTCTAGCACTTTAATGTAATTCTTCTCGTTAGCGAACGTCTTTTGGCCACAATGCCATGGGACGTTTGTGAAAGAAGTTGAATGGAATGCGGATGCAGCTTAACGAGGTCTTCATTTGTTAGAGCATATTTGTGTCCCTCGAGTATGTGCTGGACAGCGCCCGTTGCACTGTTCCACTCCCGATTACATTCTTGAAGTTCGACTGTATCATGTCGAAATGAGCACTCTGCAGCAGCGCGTGTCTGACGATCCTAGTGAAGTAGGTCTCAGCACAGTAAATTGTGGCCAGTTGTACCAGAGTGCAGTAACATATAGGTATATCTCTTAATTTGCTGGCCAAAAATCCTATATATAGGATTTGAAAATGTGTGCCTTTTATGCCGTTGTTATTGGTCGTCACGACCAATAATAACGGCATACTGGTTTTCATGGAAGTTGTAAATATTTGAGGCATGAATGTTTACATTTTAGATTCATAGGGCGATAATATTTCTGATGAATACTCATTTTCAGCACTAATTTGAAATTTGAGCATAATTGTTCAGCTGCTGTCATGGAAAGGACTGAAGCAGTGAATGTGCAGAAGAACATTGCAGGTGTGGCACGGGGTGGTTTCATGCCGACATATCGCACATGCCGTCATGAAACTACCAGTTTTAAGGATAAAACAAGGTCCAATAAAATCTGAAATCCTATATAATTATAGGATTCGAAAAATAGGGCACAGGCCTTAGTAATATTGGGCAAGGAGATGAGCCTGAGATGTTAGTGTTTGAAAAAAATTATCTTATTCAACTCTCGATATCTACTAAGACCTAACAAGGAAAAATTGATCACATACTGTTTGCTACTCTCATGCCACATTTTGAGTTGCAAATTATGACCAAAATCCTATATATAGGATTTAGCAAATTAAGAGATGGGCCGCGAGCAGCTAAAACATGTCTTTGGGGTTTCGTAAAAAAGTTGGGAAATGACGAAATGAAAATTTTTTTGGAGCGCGTTCACTCTGCAGATCTGCACTTCATTCAAATGATCCATGATGTGGCGATCATCTTCTCAAATTTTGTCCAAACAATTGTTTGGAGGTCTACTTCAAGTAGCTGGCGAGCAAAGACTGACAATGTCCGCATCTAGTGATACTAGAGCAGCTCGCAGGGCCAGACGATCGCTGTGCATGGCCCAGGTTTGTTCAGGTGTCTGCAAGCCCGTGGCGGCGGGTCTGCAGAGCGACGCTGACAATTTGTTGGGATCTCAGTGATGTTGATGTCGACAGCGAAGCTGAATCGTCCCCGTCGTCTCCAGTAGCGAAGAGGCACAAGTTGTGGGCTAGTACATAATCATTTGGGCGGCGAACCGGCTGCTACGACGTTACTTGCGTTCAGCTCTCATGAGGCGTCTGACGCAGTCTCGGAAACGCAGGCGACGATCGAAAGTGTCACTGCCAGAATCGAAAGAGTATGCAAGTGCAACGCCACCCAGAGCATCGTGTTGCTTTCCAGGAAGAACTTGGGCCATGCCTTTGAACTGATGTCGTTGACATGCTCAAGTCGGTGTCAACATCTTTAGTTCCGTTGTATTGTGCTCCGCCACAAAAGCCACTAAGTGATCGTTTGTCTCTTTGTGTCAGACTGTGCGAAAACTGTCATTTTCTATTTCAAAGTACATATTTTGAAAACGGTGTTTGGGGCACTTATAGACTACTTTTCTGCCCTGTATCACCTTCAAGAGGTCAAGTAAGGTACCAAGAACTGTTTTCTGGAGGAAAACAAAATTTGAAAATTTTCACTCTAAGACATGTTTTAGCTGGTTGTGGCCCAGATAGGCAGTCATGTGATATCTAAACGTCTGACGTTCTAGTGAAGCATGTCTCTGCACAGTTAATTGAAGCCAGTTGTACCAGAGTGCAGTATTAAACATAATTATATTATCATATAGGCAGTCACGTGCTATCTAAAGAGTGCGCATCCAATATGTGCTAGAGCTGTTAGCGAGTTAGTTGTAGAACGTCAGTACCGTCGGTCAGTGTCGTGCAATGTTATCGCATGAGCTGATTGTTTAGTAACTGGTGGTGTTAGTGGACAGTAAAGCGTAACTTGTAGTTTCTTTGTCTTTCTCCTTTGTATTTGAATTAGAGATCTGCGCTCAGGGACTAGCCTTGTATTTGTGCTTGTGATGATGAAATATTTCACAGTATCGAAGCAGTGACAGCTTGCATGGAGGCACGAACACCACTTGCCAACAAAATACCAAGATAATCGTCGTCCCAATGATTTCTACCATGGATTACAACTCTCGCTGGTGCAGCCTGAGAAGTCCTGTCACGAAAGCCGTGGGTAGCCGGCGCGGCCGCAGCCCTTGAGTGGGATAGGGGGGGGGGGGGGGGGTGGTGAACATTTGTCTGCCAGTCAGGCACGCACTCACAGCCTGCGCGGGCCAAGGATGCACCCGCGTTGAAGGACCGGTACATTTTGGTTGGGTGCTGGGCCTAGTGCTGGCCAGGCACTCCTATGATTCCTCCCATGGTTTACAGCTCCCACTCTGGAGAATATATGAGAAAAGAATTTTGCTCCCATCATGAAGCCAACTCTAAGCTTCAAACTTGTAATGGAGACCAACAACTCGAGAGGTCATAATGTCTTATAGTAACGCGTTTGAGATGGAAGTGGTGATGGTGGTTTAATATTATCCTAGCTCGTCCATTGCAAAATCTTCCATGTATCCTGGTGTGTTAAAGGTGCGAGGCAACACACAAATTGCATGAGGTGTTGTTTTGTAAATGTGCTATCATAACCTGCATATCCTCTCTGTGTGCTGGTCAGCAATACCACTGGCTGGGTGTGAATCTGAACACGGTTTTTTCGATGGACACATGAATGGCAAGCAAACACCACCGATACCCACATTAGCTATCCAAAGAACAGTCATTGGTTAGTTTGGTCGGACATGAACCAGTTCAAATTTTTATGTTGATTGTCAGTTCGCATGAAACAAGGAGCACCATTTGAGCGAATTGCAAAACAATCAGACAAAAATCAAAAACAAAACGAAAATGTTCACCAAGACAAGACAAACCAAAATCTCGTTTCTTTAATGCCACGATAGCACATGGCCCATAAGGCAGCTTCTTAACTGAGCCGCGAGGAGTAGTTAAGTATGACGTGATCAGAAAGAAAAGAGCAGGATCGATGAGCTTGGTATTCATTATAAGCGATACCTGTTATTTCTCCATACGCTGGGCCAGGGCGTCAAAAAGGACTTTTCGCCTCTCGCATAAATTTATTCCGTTGTTCTGTATTGTGTTCATAAACCTGAATGCATGTACCACAGCGGAACATTCGCACCATTAGTATTGGCTTCGTTTTTAAATCTATACGTACGTTATGATTGTTCTTCAACAATCCAGAGTCAATGACATAATGGTCAATGTTATACTTATCCTGGGTGTAGGGACAGCGTATTATATGTATGAGGTCGCCTGCAACTACATCACAAATAGGACAAGACGAGGAGTTCGAATTAGCGGCGGATGCCAGAACAAGTTTCATTTCTTGGCTATTCTCTGCACTGCCCCAAGTAAATCCGATGTCTAGCTTCCCGGTTATGCATCTTAATATGATAATTGATACTCCAAAGTCTCGGTCTTGAACTGGTTCAATGGCGCGTACCGTTGCAACTCCATCCTTTACTTGGCTTATTGCCGTGTACAGGAAGGCATTCGTAAATTTACACATCCTTACCCCTAGTTTTACGCATTCTTTTGGGGAACACAAATCTACGTCAAAGTCGCTCGCCCTCGATTTGTACATGAGCAGCCAGGTTGTTAAGGGGAAATACCTATCTACAATACTGGCCAATGAACCACTTTGAAAGTCAGGTAAAATGCAAGGAATATCCAGCAACAGTTCTAGCAGAAAAGCAGTAGTTTGACTGCAGCTAAACTGGACTAAAGCATGCACTTCCCCTTTGCTATAACCTGATATCGGCACTAGCACTGGAGCTGCCGGAGAAAAAGCACCTTCAATTCGAGTTGCCCAGATTTGAATGCTGGAGATTTTCAATGCGGTATCAGACAACTGTTGGCCTCGACCATTTCAAACTAGAACAGTAAGGTTAGATTGTTCCCCTGCATATCCAGGATACACCGGGAAAGGAAAGGAACAACGCGACAAATCTATTTCAGTGTTGTCCACGACTTTACCCACAACACGAAATTGTCCTTCCACTTCTGACATTTTCTTGCACGTAAATGCTATTCTCTGCAGTAGCGATCTTCCTCTGGCCACAATGTCACGAGACACGTCTGTCAGAAGCTGAATCGAATGTGGACGCATTTTAACGAGGTCTTCGATTCTTAGAGCATTTCTGGGTGCGTCAAGTATGTGATGAAGAGCGTTGTTCGACTCCCGTAAATGGTCTAGGACTTCGACTAGCTCCTTCTTCCGCAATTCACCCTCGCTAATCAGCTCCTCCTTTCGCTTCTTTACTCTGAAAAGTAGCTCCTGGCACTGCTCATGTATCATTGTCTTGATACTGGACACTTGACGTGTAGAGTCACACTCAAATGCTGTGAGAAGTTCACCGGCGTAATCCAGGCTTTCGTTCACTTCCTTTTCGTTGTCATCAGGGACGATGTTGCTGAGGCGCTCCGTGAGTCTGTGTCTTAACGTTCCGGCTGCTCCAGCGCTATCATTGATCTGATCGATTTGTGACGCGTGCTCACCTTGTTCCTTACACGTTTCACACAAAACCTCCCGACATAGGGTGCAGTAATACTGCAACTTCATCTTCATATGGTAAAGGCAAAAGTGCACTCGCCCGTGATGAGGTATCTGGAAACCTTGAGCATCCACCACGGTTGAATGGACTAGGTGAGAGCTCTTTGATTCTTGTGGGATGTTAGGAGAATCCATGCTTTCATCAGCGAGGGTTTGCTGATCATCGTCTTTAGCTTTCGCCTTCGTGGTTCCATCATGACTGTCCGGGACAGTGAGGAACATGGAGTCGTCAACCAACACCTGCTGGTAATTGCGACCGGGTGGTGGACATGGCGTAGTAGCTCCTTTTTTTTTGCAGCTACGAGTGTGGCACGCGTTTTTCAAGCTCGTAGCCTTTCGTTTTTTTGGACATCCCAGCCGGCATCAGGCCGGACCGGAGATAGCTAGGTGGGTAGTAGTAGTAGTAGAAATAGTGTAGGATAGTCTAGATAGTTAGGTAGGGCCAGGCAGGAACCCTTCGCCATGGGCGAGCTCTCTGCTGAGGCCGTGACGAAGCTGCTTTGCACCCTCCCGGGGATTGAGCAGGGTCTCCTTGCAGTGATGCAAACGCTGGCAAAGTTCGCGACCGAGTCTGCTGATCGCGAAGCGCGTATGAAACGCAAAATTGGTGAGCTGGCAGCGGAAGTAAAAGATTTGAAGGAAGAGTTAGTTGTTTCAAAAAACTCCGCCATTGCCTGGATGCAGTCGAAGACGACGAGAAACAGCTCACCAGTTCAAGCAGACGTACATCGTACGCAAAGTAGTACCGGTGGTACCCGTGCCAGCAAACGCAGCACCAAGCGCTTAAGCAAGCTGCAGCTCACATGGAACCCAGCAGCACCGTATCACGTACTGGCGTCACAAGCGCGGATCGAAAGCCCCACGGCCCCCAGGCCCAGGGAAGCGGTGGCTTGGCAAAGGCAGAGTGTTCTGAGTCACAGCCCAAGACAGATGTGACAGAGTCCAAGTCTCAGACAGATGTGACAGAGTCCAAGTCTCAGACAGATGTGACAGAGTCCAACGGCAAGCCAATCTTCCATGTTATCGAGGATGACTCATGGAAGCTTGTCTCCTCAGAACCACCCAAGAACAAGCGTGCCGTAGTGTACGTAGGCAATATCGCCACAGATAGCACTGAGAGCCACTTCAGGCAATTTATCAAAACCAGGAGTGAGTTTCTGGGCGCCTCTATTCCTGTCCACACCTGCAGTGTATGGCTGTCAGAAAGTGGGCGTGCTTCCGCCAGAGTGACCATTGATGCCACTTCATTCTCCACAGTTACAGCGCCCAACTTCTGGCCAAGACCCCTATACTGCAGGCCATGGAGGTTCTCTGAAACCAGCCCTGAGGGCAGCACCAGCAGTCGCTGCCACAGTAGCAGAAACAGCACCTCTGCCAGTGTTCTGACTAAACAGCAACAGCAACAACAGCAGCAGGGCTCAACCTCCTCCCCGCCGCCGCCGCCGCCACCACCGCCGCCACCACCACCGGCAGACATCATCTCCACTCCACTGCCTGGTGGCCAAAAACGGAGAAACTCCCACCTCTCCCCACCAGAGGCTGGAGACCTGAAGAGATCAAACGGATCTGCGCCACAACATGACCTACATGGTCACCAATGAAGCGCTTCCTCAGGCTCCTACTCACCAATGCTTTTGGCCTAAAGTCAAAGCTTGGTGAACTTGCACATGTTGCAAAGTGCTCCTCACCTGATGTCATCGCTGTTATGGAGACAAAATTCTCAACCGCAAAGGTCACTGACAGTGAGGTCTGTCTGTCCGGATACGCTCCCCCAATCCGACATGACAGAAACGCTCATGGAGGCGGAGTTGCCATCTGGGTGAAATCAGACATGGCCTTCCAGCACCTGGACCGGTTCAGCACGGAACACCACGAAGTGATATGGATATCTGTATCAACAGCTAGCCGGCCCAAGATTGTTATCTGTGCACTCTACCGATCAGGCTCCACAGCCGGGACAGACACCGAGCTGATCGAATACCTTGATACCCACCTAGATGAGGCCCGCAGCCACGGTGACTATGTTATCCTCGCAGGGGACTTCAATGTCCACAATGCAGCATGGCTAGGGAGCACCAAGACTACCTCGGCAGGAGAAGCAGCCGAGGAACTCTGCTATGTTCGTGGCCTGGAGCAACATGTCAACATCCCCACACGTGGAGACAACACCCTGGACCTTGTGATGTCTGACTTCAGTGAACCGGTTCAGGTGAAATGCCATGCCCCACTGGGGTCCTCTGACCACGCTGTCCTCACCATGGACTTCCCTATCTCTGCGTTCCGTGAACCAAAAACCACACGCACTGTCTGGCGGTACAACCAAGCAGACTGGAACCGCCTCTGTCACTTTTTCCTAGCCTATGACTGGTCAACTGCCTTCACCACCAGCGCTGATGAGTCGTGCGCCAACATCACCGAAGTTATCCTCCAGGGTATGTCACGTTTCATCCCATCCCGGAAACTCACATCCCGGCCGACGGATCCAGCTTGGTGGACCCCTGAGTGCACGGATGCCATAAAAGCAAAAGAGAGGGCTTGGGCTACTGCCAGACGGCAGAAGTCAACAGCAGCGCGGCAGACAGCCTCAGCCGCCACTCTACGTTGTAATGACATCCTCCAGCATGCCAAGGTGGCCCGCCTGGCTACCCTGCGTACTAAGCTCTCCAAAGCTAGCCTGAGTGACCGCTCGTGGTGGTCTACCATCAAGCAAGCAGGTGGCAGCAGCAGAAACACGTCCATCCCAACTCTTACGCCGCAGCCTGGTTTGGAATGCGTATCGAATGCCGAAAAAGCTGAGTGTTTTGGGCAGTATTTCGCCTCAAAGTGCAGCCTGGGCGCCGACGACTTCCCCGCCAACCAACCAGCGACTGATTTCCCCCACGTTGCTCAGCGCACGGCTGAAAAGCTCTCAACGGTTCGGTTCCGCCCTGCCACTGTCAAGAGAGAACTCCGGCGCCTAAATGCATCGAAAGCTACTGGACCGGATAGCATTCCCGCGCGAGTTCTGAAGATTTGTGCCGACCCCCTAAGTAAGCCACTCTCCAAACTGTTCTCCCTTAGCTTCTACAGCATGGTTATGCCGACATCCTGGAAGACAGCTAGAGTCACACCCATTCACAAGAAGAAATCCAAGAACCTGCCTCAACACTACAGACCTGTGTCTCTGCTGTCCATCATATCCAAAGTGATGGAAACAATTGTCAATCGTCAGATAACCAGTTTCGTGGAGTCCCACAATGTCATCTCTGCGAAACAGTTCGGGTTCAGAAAGGGCCTGAGCACAGCCGACGTCTTAACCAAGCTCCACTGTGAATGGTCCCGAGCAGCCGGCCTAGGAGGAGCCGGCCATGTTTTGGCGATAGACATAGCAGGCGCCTTTGATAAAGTCAGCCATGCTGGCCTGCTGCATAAGGCTTCCGTGTACGGTCTAGACGGCACGCTTCTCGGATGGCTGGAAAGCTACCTGCACAACCGGCGCCTGCAGGCTGTTGTGGCGGCCAAGAGTCCTCCCTGCACCATATCCAAGCAGGGGTACCACAAGGTAGCATCCTTGGACCAACGTTATTCCTCCTGTACGTAAATGACTGCGAGGACACCCTGCCTGCTGGTGCTGAGCTTGCCACGTATGCAGATGACACGACACTGTATCAGTGCATCTCTGCCACCGCCAGCATATCCGACTCTGCAGCACAACTCCAGGAAGCAGTGGACGCCGTCTCCCACTGGGGTTCCAAGTGGAAGGTCACCTTCGAGCCATCCAAATCTCAGGCCCTCATCATCGACCACCGCAAGCCTCCCCCAGCGTTCCCACCAGTGCTCTTCAATGGAGTGACTTTTCCTGAAGAGAAGGAAATTAAACTTCTGGGCATAGCATTCGACTCGCAACTGTCCTACGCAGCACACCTCCGGGCCGTGGCCTCAAAGGCTGCCCAACGCCTACACTTCCTGAGAAAGGTTGCGCCCCTGTTGGACTCCAGTGGCCGCACGGCAGTCTACAAAGGCTTCGTGCGGCCAACAATGGAATACTGCTGCCTGGTGTGGATGGGGTCAGGTACATCCAGACTGGACAAAATCCAGCACAAGGCACTGAAGGTGATTGGCCCAGGCGCCTGGCTCCCTAGCCTGAAACACCGCCGACTGGTTGCTGCGCTTTCGTTCACGTTCAAGCTGTCTTACCTTCCAACAACAAGCCCCCTGAAGCCCATCCTCCCACCTCCAGCCAATCCCCGCCCAGTGGGTGGTCGATCCACTAGGTTAGTCACGGAGACTGCCCACTGCCACCCGCTCCAGCTCAAGTCGACGCTGCCCGTGCGCATTCGTAGCAGCCTCCAGGGTTCCTACCCAGACTGCATTATTCCCTTGTGGAACAGCCTACCAGCGACCATTCTACCAGCACGGCCGCAACCCAGCCAGCTCCAATCATTCAAAGAAAAATGCAACAAGTATCTGCTGCACCTGAACTGGCAAGCAGCCACCGACGCCCTATGAAACGGTTTAGACCAGTGCCTCACTAGCATCCTCCCCCCCCCCCCCCTTACCACAATGTGACGTTATCTTTCACTCTGCTTCTCTCACGACCATCTACCCATTGTCCTTGTTTCTTACTATTATTCATTTCCCCTCTTCCTCCTCTCTACATGGTTTTACTGCATTATGGCGCGCTTTGTCTGCGTAGACGCCGAGACCTTTGAGGTCGGCAGAGCAGCCCGGCCCCGCCACCACTTCTCGCACATATTCGGGAATATATATAGTGGACTTTCGTATAAAAAAAAAAAAAAAAAAGGACGTCGACATTTGGAACAGCGTATCCTTCCATCTTGCTGAATACTGTGCTGAAGACAGTCTAAGCAGATCTTGTGAAGACACTTGAGAAGTTTTCCTGCTTTCTCTGCTCCATTTTTGCAGGATACACATGGTGGCCGCATCTTACAAACGAACAAAATAAAATCCTTTAAAAAAATAAAATCCTTTTAAAATTTAGTCTGAACTTATGTTCAACTGTGTATCAAAGAGATTTCACCAAGAAATTATTACGCTTCTCGAATGAACGATTCGAAACTGTCGTTGAGATCGACTTACTTAAATGGGTGAAAGTTGCCGTCTACATGTCTACATGTCTACTATCCTAGTACCTGAACAAGTTTAATTCAGCGCCATTCATAAGACGTGTGATGTGTGTATTTCATGCGAAAGTGCACTACTTTGTACTGAATGCGGAAGCCGTTGGGTCAAGTTGCGTGGCTGATGGGTCGTATTATCCACGCACGATTACAAGGTCATGTATTGTGAACCACATTATGGGCACAGCAGGTAATTAGGCAAAATATTCCTAGTAGGCTTGGTAACGTCGAAGTCAGTGTGAACTCTGTAATAGCGTAATTTTTGTCGCGATCGCTGCTAAGGTTCGACGTGATGTTACGTCATCATGAGTGTGGGTGTAATTTATGATTCTTCTGGTGCTGCAGCTGGATTTCCGTTTGCAGCAGATTCCTCATGTACGATAAGCAGCATCAGTAAGCAGTAGGAAGTGACTGAGGATCTGTGCGTGGTCAGATGCACCAAGAGAGGGTAACCGTTGAGGATGATCCATGAGTACAACGTCAATACACGATGGTAAGCCAGGGGGGGGGGGTGGATGTCACCATTTGCTCAAGGCCAAAACAAGAGAAGAGTTAATGGAACTCTCTTCCAGCATGATTCGTAATGTCACTAGCACACCAGTTAGAGTGGCGAGCATTCAAGTCTTCTGCTAGTACTGGCGCAGCATTGGCGAGGCTGATACTTGACAGACAGTCCTCTATGAGCTCACTAAATGCCTGGACTTGGGAGATTCTGTCTCCAGGGGGTCTGTAAGTAGAGCACAGATGATGAGGAGAAGTGAGGGAAAGGTTACTGGCCGCAATTCGAGCCAAACCACTTCCAATCCACAGCGCTCAAGGTCGAGCCGGCGCTTGATGGAGGAGAACCACCTGTCAGCTACAAGAGTAGCAACTCCGCCATAGCCTTTTGCTGGTAGATTATCAGAGCGGATCAAAGGTCAGCGGTCCAGACAGTATGTCAGCCACGCTTAACGTAGGCAGATTATGTCTGGAGAATACTGATGACAGACTTGACTAAGCTAAGCTAGCTTATTCACTTTGGAGCGGCAGCTAAGTGAGAGTACTGAGAAGGATGACGATAAGTGGTTAGGTTGATTGGGAGTTTTAGTTCTGTATAAGTAAAAAATTTCGTTCACAAAATCTTTCGTTAGATCGCTCCACTAGCAGGCTTGCTACGTATTAATTTTGGTTTTTGGTCAAGGTCTGTCCCCCGAAAGTTAAGAAAAAAAATTTACTTTGGTACGAACTTTAGTTATTCCGTGGCCACTAACGGATATAGCGAAAATTAATTCCAAACGAAAATTGGTACTTATACAGTAGTATGTTTTCCAGAAGCAGAAATTAATGGTGAAAGAATGGTGAAAGAATGGTGAAAAAATGGTGAAAGAATGGTGAAAGAATGGTGAAAGAATGGTGAAAGAATGGTGAAAGAATGGTGAAAGAATGGTGAAAGAATGGTGAAAGAATGGTGAAAGAATGGTGAAAGAATGATGAAAGAATGGTGAAAGAATGGTGAAAGAATGGTGAAAGAATGGTGAAAGAATGGTGAAAGAATGGTGAAAGAATGGTGAAAGAATGGTGAAAGAATGGTGAAAGAATGGTGAAAGAATGGTGAAAGAATGGTGAAAGAATGGTGAAAGAATGGTGAAAGAATCGTCAAAGAATGGTGAAAGAATGTTGTAAGAATGGTGAAAGAATGGTGAAAGAATGGTGAAAGAATGGTGAAAGAATGGTGAAAGAATGGTGAAAGAATGATGAAAGAATGGTGAAAGAATGGTGAAAGAATGGTGAAAGAATGGTGAAAGAATGGTGAAAGAATGGTGAAAGAATGGTGAAAGAATGGTGAAAGAATGGTGAAAGAATGGTGAAAGAATGGTGAAAGAATGGTGAAAGAATGGTGAAAGAAAGGTGAAAGAATGGTGAAAGAATGGTGAAAGAATGGTGAAAGAATGGTGAAAGAATGGTGAAAGAATGGTGAAAGAATGGTCAAAGAATGGTGAAAGAATGGTGAAAGAATGGTGAAAGAATGGTGAGAGAATGGTGAAAGAATGGTGAAAGAATGGTGAAAGAATAGTCGTGCAAGTGAATTGAACGACAAACTCAGTCTGTTGAGTGATGCGGTCTGATTCAAGGCGCCTTCACGAACCGAAATGCCTCTGGGCCAGAAGTCTTAGCTCTTGACCTTCTGCCAATGCTCCTCCGAAATAACCAGGTGGGCCCTAGACCAAAATACCACACAGCAGATACTGAGCATTGATTTTGATTACCGTTACACTGCGATCCTCGCACCGTTTATAGATTGCACTTGCAGAGCAACTGACATTATAGCAATAAAAACTGCTTTATGGCTCTTTTCTAAAAAAAGTTATTGTGTTCTAGTCCATGGACCCCGAGTTAAAAGTAAGAAATTAACGAAATGTCATAGCCGAAAATTAATATTTCACACAAAACCTCACAATAATCACACACAGGATGAACTGCGAGAAGACCGTTTCCCCTCGTGGTCCTTTTTCCTATTCATGCATGTTGGCGCAGTATACGTACAAGCCTCCCGTGAAGTGTCAGACCAGAAGATGGACTCTTGATCGGACTAAGCAAATGTTGAAAGCAGTATTTTTTAAACTAAGATCCTTAAGTGCTGTGATTATTGTGAGGTTTTGTGTGAAATTTTAATTTTCGGCTATGACATTTCGTTAATTTCTTACTTTTTAGACGGGGTCCATGGACTAGAACACAATAACTTTTTTTAGAAAACTGCCATAAAGCAGTTTTTATTGCTATAATTTCTTTCGTTTTTTTGCTAAGGATATTATTATAATAATTGTGTCACCAAGGGAATGCCCTAAATGATGGCCTACATGTAGCGCCTCTACATGCGCATCATATCAAATTCAATACCGTATTATACGCATTGATGTGCAAGCCTTTTCTTGCAGAAAATGGCACTAGTCTTGCATATTCATGTTCTTCTGCAGGGGAATCATATGGGTAGTGGCGGTGATACTTTTTTTAATACGCAGGTCATTCTGTGGATGTTGCTGTTGCAGAATTTCATGACTGTCATAAAATTGTCTTGCCTTTCCGATATTTCAGATTTCCAAACCCTCAATCAGATTTACTTGAGAAATGTAACCAGGTGCATGTCGCACATGTTTTTGTTCATTCTGCGTTTATAATTGTAGTCATGGGTTGTCGTGATAAGGTCATCTGGCATCATATTGTAAATCGTAATCCTGTTGATGTCGATAACACTTTTGGAAGTAGTTCAATGACTTCAAAGTGTTACAAGTCCACGATTGTCTAAAACAACACAGCAAAGTAGGAACAATAAACATTGTATTATAATGTAAACAAATACATTGTTGAGTCCGACACCTCGTTCCAACAACTACACTGATCCTGAGGATATAAGGGGCAAGGATATATGGTTGGAGGTACTGAGAGATAAACAAGGCACTCCATAATAATAAAATGTTACACGACTTTGGGGGAGTATGAATGATATCCAGTCAAACCTCTTTAGGCCGAACATCAAGGGACCGATGGTACTTGTTCTGTTAGTTTGTCTTAACCCTCTTTTATAACGAGTGAATACAATTATTTCTCCAATAGAGACACGAATAGATTTTTTTACAGCGAAAGATTCTAAGCCAGACCAAACCATTGACTCGTCTTGTATGAATAACAATAAATGAGTCACTGAACCATTCTTTGGCAACATGACGGCAACTGAAACAACAACAGAGAAAATACGATACATGTACACCCTAGTAAAATAAAAGTTCATAACACAGCACATTCTCGCAGGTACTACAAACAGATTGCAGATGGTAATTCTTGCCCTGCCGGCACGCAACTTTATTTGGGGCAGTGCAATCTCGGCGCTACTCACAAATCAAACAGCCCAGACTCGAGTAAACAAATCCAATCGTACGAGATTTTCACGAGACGAAACTGCGCCCATTGGCTTGTTTCGTATGAAGCAAACAAGTCACTGAATGCATGAACCTCTCCATACTGGAGATTTTCCCTGATATGCGAATTTATGTTGCATACTCGGCCAATGCGTCCTTGAACCTTTCCCTCCAGATTGGGAACTGCCAACGATGCTATGCCACTGCAAAATTCAGATTCTACCCTATGATCGGAGCACGGAATGCCGGAAGCAATCATGACCAGTGCCTTACTTGTAACGACTTTTCTTACGTACCAATGTACAATGAACATGAGTATTTCGACAACACTTCCAAGCCTCAGCAGCAACATAAGCCTTACCGTCAAGAAGGTGAACTCGCGTTCTTCGCACACTGTTGGCAAGGTCAAAGCGATACGAATGGATCTAAATCCGAATAAAATCAGCACACGTTTCCGTAAATGAAAGGGTGAGCATAAGCAAATGAATTGAAGGAAACTGGTCAACTCAGAGATCACCTGTCATTGAGTATTCCGTAAAAGGAGGCCTCGACAGCAGAAAAGCTAAATTTAGAAAAGAGATCCTGTCAGCTTTTCCATTATTTATAATAATTACTATTGTGGAAGAGTTACCAGAAGCAAGCTGAAGAGACGAAGTACTGGAGATTTGAATACGTCGGTACTGGAAGTGACAACAACGATCAACAAGAGGAAACGAGGAAGACCGAGGAGTCAAACGAAAACGACCATGAATTCAAAGGACGTTGGAGGTGTCAACAAGCCCAACGGAAAAGAACAACGGCAAACGTCGAAGGTGACAGAGCTAAATGATCGGACATTGTCCATCAAGCGTCATTTGTCGGGAAGTGCTAATTGTCGTAAGTTGTATAGTGATGATGTCTTTTCGGTTTTAACTCGTGGAAAGTCTTAGTTCCATCTTGCTGTGTTAGAAGCTCTGTATATTCGTAAACTAGATCCAGCACTATGTGTACAGAAGGAGAATGGGTTTGCGTTGAAGTTGTTTGGTGTCACACCTCGTGAAAGTGTGACAAGTGCTTCTTGATGTGTTCAACGTGTTTGTCTACAACTTGCTGCTCTTGTTTTCGAGTTTTTTTTAACACTTTAGTCATTTTATCGCCTATGTTGAAGTGTTGACTTTTTCTCTATTTTTCTATATAGTTATGTGGTTTTCCAAATTTCCAACATTCCCTGTACTATCCTGAAGAGAAAGGAAAGAAAACGTTTGAAAGAAAGGAAGTGTCTACTGAATTGTGTGGATTTGCGTCGTTGCATGCGAATATTGACTACGAAACTGTTTTTCCACCGCCTCCAAACTACCGTTTGAATTACTATTGTAATCCATAGTTCCACCTAAAATCAGCACACTTTTCGTAAATGAAAGAGTCAACACAAGCAAATGAATCAAAGGGAACTGGTCAACTCACCTGTCATTGGGGGATATTCCGTGAAAGGAGGTCTCAGCAGAGCCGAAGCGAAATAAGCCAGGACACGAAATATCCGAAACAGCTCATGCAAGAAGCAGTTCCAAAGAAGGAAGTTCCTCGCGCATGCACATCCGAAAACGGACTGCAACACAATGTCTGCCGTGCACGTGCACAGCACACGGCTACCACTTGTAGATCAAATACCGAGCACCTTACGTAGAAACTTACGTAGCCTAAGTGAAATACCGAGCACCTTACGTAGAAACTTACGTAGCATAGCGATGTCGTTTTTTCTGCCGTGTGAACACAATAATAGAAAAGCTGACAGGATCGCTTTTCTAAATCAAAACGGCCCACGTTGACGGCTTTGTATTCTAGTCCACTGGACCCCTTTTAACCTCTGGTGCTTGCGTGCAGGGCGCTGATAGCAAGATGTCACCGTTGTGTGCAGTGCTGGCTCCATTGCTGAGCTTAAGTACAACCGTACTGGTGCAATAATATGAGAAAAGAATTTCGCACCCATCATTAAGCCAACACCAAGCTTCAAATTTGCAATGGAGACCAACAACTCGAGAAGTCATCATGTCTTATAGTAACGCGTTTGGTGGTGATAGTGGTTAAATATATCCTAGCTCGTCCATTACAAAATCTTCCATGTATCCTGGTGTGTTAAAGGTGGAAGAAAACACACAAATTGCTTGTCGTGCTGTTTTGTAAATGTGCTATCATAACCTGCATATCCTCTCTGTGTGCAGGTCAGCAATACCGTTGGCTGCGTTGAATCTGAACACGTTTTTTTTCGATTGACACATGAAAGGCAAACAAACACCATCGATACCCACATTAGTTATCTAAAGAACAGTCATTGGTTAGTTTGGTCGGACATCAACCAAATCAATTTTTATTTTTGTTGTCAGTTTGCATGAAACAAAGGGCACCATTTGAGCGAATTACAATACAATCAGAAAAACAAACATAAACAATACGCAAATGTTCATCAAGACAAGACAAAACAAAATCTCGTTTCTTTAATGCCACGATAGACCATGGCCAATAAGGCAGCTTCATAGCTGAGCTGCAAGGAGTAGTTCAGTATGACGTGTTCAGAAAGAAAAGAACAGGATCGATGAGTAGGGTTATCATCCTACGCTATATGTGTTCTATTCTCCACACGCTGTGACTGGGCGTCCACAAATCTTTTCATATCTTGCATAAATATATTCCGTTGTTCTTTATTGTGTTCATAAACCTTCATGAACGTACCACAGCCGAACATTCGCACCATTAATGTTGGCTTTATATTTGGACCTATTCGTACATCATGGTGGTTCTTCAACAATCCAGAGCAAATATAGTAGTGGTCAATGTTATACTTATCCTGCTTGTAGGGACAGCGTGTTATGTGTATGAGGTCTCCAGCCACTACATCGCAAATAGGACAAGACGAGGAGTTCGAATTAGCGGAAGACGTGTGGCTAGTCTCTGCACAGTCCCAAGTAAATCCGATGTCTAGCTTCCCGGATGTGCATTGTAAAACAATGAATGTTACTCCAAAGTCACGGTTTTGAACTGGTTCAGCGGCGCGTGCCGTAGCAACTCCATCCTTTACTTGGCGTATGTCCACGCCCGGGAAAGCCTGGGAGAATTTGCATATGATCAACCCACTTTTTACGGATTCTCTGGGATAAAGGAAATGTCGGGAAAGGAAGCTCGCCCTGGATCTGAACACGAACAACCAAGTTTTTAAAGGGAAATACATGTCCATATCCCTGGCCAATGAACCGTTTTGAAAGCCTGGTAAACGACTAGGAGTATCCAGCAATAGTTCTAAGAGAAAAGCAGTCGGTTGACTATAGTTAAGATGGACATGGGCATGCACTTCCCCTTTGCTATAACCTGATATCGGCACTAGCACTGGAGCTGCCGGAGAAAACCCACCTTCAATTCTAGTGGCCCAGATTTGAATGCTGGAGACTTTCAATGCGGTATCAGACAACGGTTGGCTTCGACTATTTCTCACTAGAGCTGTAAGGTTCAAACGATCCCCAGCAAACGCCAAACACGTGTTGCGAGGAAAGGAACAACTCGACAAGTCGATGGCAGTGTTATCCACGACTTTACCCATGGCACCGAAGTGTCCTTCCAATTTGGAAGACTGCTTGCACGTTAATATCATTCCAAGCATTTGCGAACTTCCTTTGGCCATAATGTCATGGTACGCTTCTGTAAGACATTGAATCAACTTTGGACTCATTTGAATGAGGTCTTCCTTTCTTAGAGCACATCTGCGTGCATCACGTATGTGCTGAAGAGTACCTGTCACATTGTTCGTCTCCCGGTAATGGTCTACGAGTTCTATAAACTCCTTCTTCCGTATTTCACCCTCGCCAATCAGCTCCTCTTTTCGCTTCTTCACTCTGAGAAGTAGATCCTGGCACTGCTCATGTATCATTGTCTTGATACTGGACACTTGACTTGCAGATTCACACTCAAATGCTGTGAGAAGATCGCCGGCGTAATCCAGGCTTTCGTTCACTTCCTTTTCGTTGTCATCAGGGATCATTTTGCTCAGGCGCTCCTTAAGTCTGTGTCTTAAAGCTCCGGCTGCTTCAGCGCCATCATTGATATGATCGATATGTGACGCGTGCTCATCTTGTTCCTTACACTTTTCACACAAAACCTCCCGACATAGGGTGCAGTAATACTGCAACTTCATCTTCATAATTATGGTAAGGGCAAAAATGCACTCGCCCGGGATGAAGTATCTGGAAACCTTGAGCATCCACCACGGCAGAATGGACTAGGTGAGAGCTCTTTGATTCTTGTGGGATGTTTGGAGAATCCATGCTTTCATCAGTAACGATTTGCTGATTATCGTCTTCAACTTTCGCCTTCGTGGTTCCATCATGACTATCTGGGACAGTGAGGAACATGGAGTCGTCAACCAACACCTGTTGGTAATTGCGACCGGGTGGTGGACATGGCGTAGTACGTCGACATTTGGAACAGCGTATCCTTCCATCTTGCTGAATACTGTGCGGAAGACAGTCTAAGCAGATCTTGTGAAGACACCTGAGAAGTTTTCCTGCTTTCTCTGCTCCATTTTTGCAGGATACACATGGTGGCCGCATCTTACTAACGAACCAAATAAAATCCCTTTAAAAATTAGTCTGAACTGATGTTCAGCTGTATATCAAAGAGATTTCACCAAGAAAATATTACGCTTCTCGAATGAACGATTTGAAACTGTCGTTGAGATCGACCTACTTAAATGGGTGAAAGTTGTCGTCTTATCAGATTGGCGAAAATTTCAGTGCCTTACACGTATACCACCCACCTCTTCTTACATATATACGTGCAATATTAGATAATGTTTTGGATAGCGAAACTGCGCAAGGATGTTCGCGTATGGGCTGGGGAAATTTGGGCGAATGGTCTCGCGACAATTGAGTTTTGTTTTCACTTTGTCGGCTCATAGCAGAAACCTTGCACTAGCAGACAAAGCAATGTGTTGATCTACGGCACTGATGAAGAGCAAACCATTTCATATGGGTGATTCATCACCTGTCCCCGATGAAGGAGACTTTCTGTAGAAGTTTATTTCAAGCTTTGTTCAACTACTGCTTTCAACGTTTTGAGTATTCTCGTGAAATTTCGTATTTCGTGCCATTAAGGGAAAATTCGCGCGAAAGGTTCCGTCTTGAACATCTTTTATTGACCGAGTACCAGAGAAAATAAATTTCAGCGCAATTCAAATGCAACGCCATGTGTAGGAAATGCTCATTTCGCTAGAAAGTTCAAGAATCTATTTATTCATTTATTTCTTATTTTTCTGAAGTCACTAACTAACTTACATTAAAATTACAGTCTTCTCAGATATTTATTTACCAGTTTTCATTCCGTTTGGCTATTGCAGACGCTCGTTTGTAGTGTGCGTCTCATACTACGTAACTGTTTCTACGTACCGGTAACTTCCTCAGCGGACACAGATACGTGTAACGTGTGCACGTATAACTTGTTCTACATACGCGCGCACCCCTTTGTGTGCGCATGCTGTTCCTTTTTTGCTATGCTCTTGTAAAATGAAATCATTCTTGTTTTCGAGTTATCTGTCGTCCATTGGTTGGACTTCTTTGGAGCGAATAATTATTGAAAGGAAGGGTCAAGATGTATTCTCTTGTTGGAATAATGAGCATGAGCCTGATGTCAGTGATGAGGATATAAATTTAGTTAATCCTCCAGTTCCCACGGAATTCGTATGTTGAGAATTTCGTACATGGTCCTTCGAGCTTCAACACGAGCCCGAGAAATTTGATTTGTGATTATGGCCGAGACGGAGTCTGAGGATCAGCCAAAGACGACAACAGTGTTGGTCCAACGGTTAGTTCGATTGCGTGGAGCACATCGGTCAGCTGCCTCCAAATTGGTATCTAGAATCGATGATTTTGTGGAGAAGATTTCCTATGTTACGAGGAGCTCACCCGAGTGGCAAGGGGAAGATCTCAGCGTAAATGATAGAGAGGATTGTGCCTTGGACCTGAAGAAACTCCGGGAGAAAGTGGATTTGCTGGGTCGCTTGGACTCCCAAATTTTGGACGCCATCGAGAACGACGACATTGAATCTGAAATTTGTGATGCAGCGGATTATCTTATGAAGTACGAGTCCCGCATCGGCAGGGCTACGCGAGCCATTTCAGATGCAAGTCAACTGTTGGAGAATATCGCCAGTGTACGGGCTTCCCAATCCTCACAGCCAAAGTCAGAGTCACTGTCACCCGTTTCCGGAAAGGATGAGTGCTGCACAACAAGCAAGGCCAAGGGCAATCTGGACAGTCGGGAACCAGCTCCAGATGAGACTGGTGAGGACTCGCCATTTGTCGCCCCGTGTGACTCGCGTTCCAGTGTAGTATCTAGTACGAGTGCCAGTAGTGGAAGCAGCTTTCACCACCGGATGAAGCTGCCCAAGCTCGAGATTCCTAAGTTCAGCGGTGACATCCGAGCTTGGTCCTCGTTTTGGGACATGTTTGGGTTGGCCATTGATGGCAACGACACCCTGGATGACGTTGATAAGTTCAACTACCTAAAGTCCTTGGTAGTGGGAGAGGCACGAGAGGCAATTGCCGGATTTGCCCTGACAGGAGCCAACTACAGGGCTGCAGTTGACGTCCTCAAGCAACGATTCGGCAACGTCCAGGTCATTGTCGCCAGCCACATGGAGGGCCTCTTGAATGTTGCTTCTGTGACCAGCGAGGATGATGTAACTGGCCTCAGGAAGCTATACACCACCGTTGAGACACACATTCGTAGTTTACAGTCCCTCGGGATGAGTCGCGAGTCTTATGGATCCCTGTTGACGTCTGTTTTGATGTCCCGATTACCCGCAGAGTTCCGGCAAAGACCTGTCCGAATGCATACTCTTGTGTCAAGTGTGGTGGGAGCCACAACGTAGCCATATGTAGTGGTGAGAGGCAGCAGAAGGCAGAGATGAACACGCAGGCTGTTGCTGCGAATGCTTCCGTGGACCCTCGCAGACAGGAATCGGTATTGCTACAGACCGCCAAGGCCGTGGCTTATAATGTCACACAGTCCGATCGCAGCGCCGCTATCCGACTGTTGATGGACGGCGGCAGCCAACGGACGTATGTTACGATCGCTCTCCGTGACGCTTTGCAACTGCCGGTCCTGGATCAACGTAAGGTCATCATCAAGGCGTTCGGCCAGGACAACACAACGTCCCAAGTAGTTGATGTAGTTCAACTTGGAATCCGAGTCCCCGACGGCGAGGACATCACGGTACAAGCCTATGCTGTGCCGCTATTGTGTGACCCGATTACTGGCCAATCCATGCACACGTCAGTGGAGTGCTGTAGTCACCTCGATGGATTGGCGCTAGCCGACACCAGATATGACACAGGTACTCGATCAGTGGATCTGCTAATCGGCGTGGACCTCTACTGGACTATTGCAACGGGTAACATCATCCGAGGTGCCGACGGACCTGTGGCCGTTGAGCCAAAGCTAGGGTGGGTCCTATCCGGTCCAGCCACCGTACTTCCCACGCCAGAAGATACCAGTGCACTGGCCACGCACGTCTTCTCCGTCGAGGAAGAGACATCTGACGGACAGGAAATCGGCGCTAGTAGCATGCCCGAGGAGTTTAGTGCAGAGATGAGCAGAAGAGAAATGGAAGTCGTCGACAACTCAGCCGCCTTACTGACAACGACACATCCATCGTCAGACATCGGACTGGTCATCGACTGTACCCGCTTCAGCAATTACAACCGACTTCTGAGAGTGACAGCTACAGTGCTGAAGGCCGTACAGCGCTTCAAGTCTAAACGGCAAGAGAGTGAGAGCGAACTCACGGCTGGAGATTTAGATCTCGCCGAGAAGCTGTGGATCAACCATCTGCAACTTGCGCTCCCGTCTCATCAGCACTACAAGTCTTGGCAGGCAGAATTCGGTCTGTTTGTGGACAACGGTCTCATCCGCTGCGGTGGCCGACTCCAGAACTCTGATTTGCCTCTGACAACCAAGCACCCGTACCTTCTGCCGAAGGATCACCACGTGACTGACCTGATTGTTAATGAGTGCCATGCCCGAGTGATGCATGGTGGGGTCAAGGCCACACTAATGGAGTTTCGCGCACGTTTCTGGCTCGTGAAGGGACGTCAACGGATACGTCAAATTATTCACAGCTGCACACGGGAAGAGACGGGCAAGTTAGTGCCGTTACGCTTCAGATGGGTTCAGGCCGGAAGCGCCATTACTTGAAGAGACCAGTCCAGCGCCTCTATCCCGTAGAGTTGTCTAACAGTAAGCAGGTTGACGTTGAGCAGCATGAAGACGCTCCAGCACGCCGACCAATATCGCAGAGACGCGCAGCTGCTCACGCAAATGAGATGAGACAAACGCTGATCACTAATAACTGCATTTAATTTGGGTCTAGTCACAATTGTCCATAACTGGCCAATTGGGGGAGTGTAGGAAATGCTCATTTCGCTAGAAAGTTCAAGAATCTATTCATTCATTTATTTCTTATTAAGTTGTCTAAAGTCACTAACTAACTTACATTAAAATTACAGTCTTCTCAGATATTTATTTACCAGTTTTCATTCCGTTTGGCTATTGCAGACGCTCGTTTGTAGTGTGCGTCTCATACTACGTAACTGTTTCTACGTACCGGTAACTTCCTCAGCGGACACAGATACGTGTAACGTGTGCACGTATAGCTTGTTCTACATACGCGCGCACCCCTTTGTGTGCGCATGCTGTTCCTTTTCTGCTATGCTCTTGTAAAATGAAATCATTCTTGTTTTCGAGTTATCTGTCGTCCATTGGTTGGACTTCTTTGGAGCGAATACTTATTGAAAGGAAGGGTCAAGATGTATTCTCTTGTTGGAATAATGAGCATGAGCATGATGTCAGTGATGAGGATATAAATTTAGTTAATCCTCCAGTTCCCACGGAATTCGTATGTTGAGAATTTCGTACACCATGTTTGTATTTCCTAAGAAGGTGCGTTATTTCGTACTGAAGGTGGAAACTGTTTGTGTCAAATTGCTTGGCTGATAAAGTGTACGTTTCCACACACGATGACACGCATTGTGACACACAATATGCCCAAAACAGATTATAAGGAAAAATTGGTCCTACTAATAATGCTGATGAGGAAGTCGGTGTGAACACTGCAATGCTCTTCGCGCGCGCCGCTTAGGTTTGATCTGATGTTCCGTCATAACTGAAAGGTGGTGGAGATGATGGACAATTAATCCGGGGTCGCGCATCGCAGTATCTTCCACGTATCTGCTAAAATAGCAAGGCAACACACAAATTGCGTGACGTATGGTTGTGTAAATGTCCCATCTTAACATCCGTCACACCATACCCTGCTGGTCAACAATCTCGCTTGCGGCGAGTCACTTTGATAACAATTCTTACAATGTACCCGTTAATAGGATGCAAACACCATGGACACCCACATGTTATCCAAGAAACAGACATTGATTAGTTTTTTGGCGGTCATCAAACAGATCAACCTTGCGCGGTTGGTGTCAGTTAAAAAGAATTACGGGGCCATTTTCAGGAATATGCAGACGAAACAATATAATTACTGACAAACCGCTAAAGTTCATCATGACAACACAATACATATTCTATAATGACCTGTTGAACGAGGAACAATATTTATGACTAATCAGAAAGAAAAGCACGATGTTTTGCAATGAAAAACCACAACATTCGATATTTGGTTTTGCTCCAGAACATTTCTGCGTGTATCGCATTCAAACATTCGCTCCTTTGATATTCACCTGCTACAATAATCTATACTTAACAAAGGAAACAATATAATCTATGACAAAACTCAAATTTTCATTATCACAAGGCAACAAGAAAACCTTAAAGTCGTTGAAGGAGGAAATTAACTAAGACGTGGTCATGAAGAAAAATCACGATTGTTGGCAAATAAAACCACAACAGGCCATATGTGTTATTGTCTATTCACTGGGGCTTGGAGTCAAAAAGGCTTTTATCTCTTGCATTGATTTATTTATTTCTTGTTTATCAAATTCAAAAACATCAACTCGTGTATCGCAGTGGAACATTCGCACCATCAATATTGGCTTCGTGCTGGAATCTATACGTACGCTATGGTTGCTCTTCAACAATCCAGAGCGAAGATCATAGTGGTCAATGTTATACTTACACTGCATGTAGGCACAGCGTGTTACGTGTATGAGGTCTCCAGTCACTAAATTGCGAATAGGAGTAGACGAGGAGTGCGAATTAGCTGAGGACGCGAGTACAAGTTTCATTTCTTGGCTAGTCTCTGCACAATCCCATGTAAATCCGATATCTAGCTTGTTGCATGGGCAATTTATAATGATGATTGCTACTGCAAAGTCTCGATTTTGAATCGGTTCAGAGCCTCGTGCCGTAGCAACTCCATCCCGAACTTGGCGTACTTGGAAGAACGTGGAAGCCTGTGAAAGAAAAGTTAGGAGTGGGTATGTTCGTATGGACTCGCTGGGAGAGCAGCACATTGGGTGAAAGACGCTGGCCCAGGATCTGAACACATGCAATGACGCTGTTAGAGGGTTACACATCTCTACATCTCTGACCATTGAACCATTTTTAAATGCTGGTAAGATACAAGGAGTATCCAGCATCAGTTCTAGGAGGAAGGCAGCCGGTTGACTACAGTGAAGCTGGACTTCTGCATGCACTTCACCTTTTCCACACTCTGATATCAGCACTTGCACTGGCGCTGACGGTGAAAAACCACCTCCGATTCGAGTTACCCAGATCTGAATGCTGGAGACTTTCAATGCGGCTTGAGACAAAGGCTGGCCTTGTCCATTTCTCACTCGAGCTGTAAGTACGAATCGTTCTCCTGAAACCGCAATGAACGACGGGTAAAGAAAGCAACAGCTTGACAAGTCAATGTCAGTGTTATCCACGACTTTACCCATGACATCAAGGTGTCTTTCTAGTTCGGAAAGGTTCTTGCACTTTAATGTAATTCTTCTCGTTAGCGAACGTCTTTTGGCCACAATGCCATGGGACGTTTGTGAAAGAAGTTGAATGGAATGCGGATGCAGCTTAACGAGGTCTTCATTTGTTAGAGCATATTTGTGTCCCTCGAGTATGTGCTGGACAGCGCCCGTTGCACTGTTCCACTCCCGATTACATTCGTGAAGTTCGACTAGCTCCTTTTTCCGAAATTCAACCCCGTTTCTCAGCTCGTGTTTTCTCTTCTTTACGTTAAGAAGTAGGTCCTGGCACCGCTCATGTATCATTGTCTTCATCCTGGACACTTGACTTGCAGAGTCACACTCAAATGCTGTGACGAGATCACTGGCGTACTCAAGACTTTCGTTCACTTCCTTTTCTTTTTCCTCAGGGAAGATGATGCGCAGGAGCTCCATAAGTCTCGGCCTTAGCGCTGCGGCTGTTTCAGTGGCATCATTGATCTGATCGATGTGTGGCGCATGCTTGATTTGTGCCTTACACGTTTCACACAAAACCTCCCGACATCGATTGCAGTAATACCGCAACTTCATATTAAAATGGAACGGGCAAAGGTGCGCTCGTCCGTGATGATGGTTTGGTTTATGGAAACGATAGGCATCTACCACGGTTGAACGGGCCTCGTGAGAGCTCGCTGTTTCTTGTGGGATGCTAGAAGAATCCATACTTTCATCAGCAACCATTTGAAGATCCTTATCTTTCGTGTTCGCCTTCGTGGTTCCAGCCTGACTATTCAGAATATTGTCAAACATGGAGTCATCAACCAACACCTGTCGGTGACTGCGACCGGGCGGCGGACATGGCGTAGTACGTCGACATTTGGAGCAGCGTATTCTACCATCTTCCTCAACACTGCCTGGAAGACAGTCTAAGCAGATCTTGTGAAGACACTTGAGAAGTTTTCCCGCCTTCCCCGCTCCGTCCTTGCAGAACACACACGGTGGCCGCATCTTGCAAACGAACAAAACCAAATCTCTTAGACTAGTCTAAGCTGCTGTTCACGGGTATATGAAGAAGAATGCACCAAGAACAATTTGCACTTCACAACTGAAGAGATTCCAACCGTCCTTGTGATCGCTTTACTTTCATGTGTGAAAGTTTCCGTTGAGAGAGCTGAAATGTCCAGTGCCATATTTTTGTATGTGCACAGCGAAACTTAGCGAGGAAATTGGCGTTTCCACTTCCGACAATTTAGACGAACGTTCGTACTATGTATGAGTTTTGCTCGCTTTTAGTTCGTCCAAATCAGAGAACTTGCACTAGCAGACACACCAACGTGTGAATCCACTGCACAAGCCATTCAATACGAATATTTCAACACCCGTTCGCGATGAACGAACGTTTCCTACGAAAAGTTGTGTGAAATTCCCCAATTCGAAACATCAAGCAAAATTTCGCGCGAAGCGTACCGTCTTGAAAATCTTTTATAGAATATTGACTAATAGTTTTCAACGCAATTCAAATACAACGCCATGTTAGTATGTCCTTAGAAGGTGCGTTATTTCGCACTGAGGGTGGAAACTGTTTGTGTCAAATTGCTTGTCTGATACTAGTAGATTGCACGTTTGTACACACGATGACACGCATCACGTGACCCACGATATGCCAAAAACAGATAATTGGAAAAAGCAGGACTGGTCCAACCAGGTATGCTGATAAGGAAGTCAGTGTGAACACTGCAATGCCTCTCGCGCTCGCCGCTAAGGTTTGATGTGATGTTCCGTCATCAGGACATCGTGTAACGTGTGTAATCTATGTCATTCGGATCTTCCCGAGTTGTACAATGTACTGTTGAGATACCGAATTCAAATAAATCAATACCATACCATACCATAATCCATGTCTCTTATCACAAATTTGAACAATACATGTAAGCCAATAGTTATATTACCGATAGTGAAGCAGCGCAAACGTTCCACCGACGATCAAACCATCACAGTCGTAGGAGCAGGAAGCAAGTTTTTGGCTCCTGCCTTTCCATCTATGGAATAGCCTTTCGGCCACTTTTGTAAGTATAGGTGGACCTGGAACTAGTCCCAGCTCTAATATGGTGGAGAACTCAAATATGGACCTGGCCTTGCTGCTGGATGGGGAGATTCGTGACTTGGCCAAAAAGTCAGGACTTGGAGGTGTGGACTCGTTGGCCCGACCGGACCTTGTACTTCAACTTCGCGCCATGGACATCGGCAAATCAGGTATGCCAGCGCTAGTGAGCTCTATCAGTGCACTGTCCCCGACTATCACTGCATTAACTGTGGAAATGGTCTCCCTCAGGGAGGACAGGGATAAGGAAGTTAGAGAAATGAAAGCAACCATTGATGGCCTCATGGCGAAGATGATACACCTTGAGGAAGGCGGGAGTCCAAAAATGATTGCACAATCTACAAACCCGAGTACAACGTACAGTAGTGTAGCTAGTTCAGGTAGTACAGGGGCTGGGGTGAGGGAAACCGTCACTCGGACTCCCCCCAACGCACACTCTACCAACCGTACCCGTACTTCCCAAACATCGACACATGTACACCAGACCTCATCACGCACTGAAACACCACCGGCTGCACCAACCAGATCAACATTGGCTACAACTAGTACAAGTGAATATACGGGAAGCAGTTCGGATGGCTGGGCCGAAGTTGTACGGCGTCGGGTCACGTCCCGGTACGTGAAGCCTGTGGCCCCAGCTAACCCCAACATCCTCACAGGCGTAGAAAAAGTCGCGAAATCTGTGTTCTACGTGGGCAATGTCCACATGGAGTGTAGCGCTAACGCAATCACTGACTGGTGCAAGGACGGTGAGGTTGAGGTGCTCAATTGCAGTATTAGCGAATCCCGGACCTTTGGCACAGCATATGCACGACTGACTGTCCTAGCGACGGATGAAGGCAAAATACTCAGTGCAGGATTTTGGCCTGCGACAATTAGCCACACCGTCCGTAAGTGGCGCTTTGCCGACGGTACCAACGTGACTGAACGTGGTGGTGATAGTTCCTCGTCATAATCATGTTGTCTATGTCTTCCCTCAACTTGCATGCTACCCCATTCTACCCCAGATCAGAATCCGACCTAACGCTGATAACCATTATTGTCGGTCTCTCGTCAATAAATTAGCTGAACTTTCGATTGTTCTGGAGAGCACTAAGCCAAGTATCGTTTGCCTCACGGAGACCTGGCTGTGCCCATCTGTTTCCGTGCATGTACCGGGCTATTCCTGTTTCAGAAGAGACAGACCAGCACACAAGAGCCGAAATGCACACTCTTTCACTAGAGGATATGGTGGTGTCGCGGTGCTTGTCCGGACTGATGCTTTTCAACATATTCTCCACAGACCCGACCTGCAGCGTCAGGGCTGTGAATCTGCCTGGGTGGAAGTTAAGTCTAAATGCACCCCTAACCCTATTCTTGTATGTTGCATGTATCAACCCCCTTCCCAAACGGCGGAACAATTGTCCTTCTTCTCGGATATGCTGGTCGATGCTATACAGTCCTCTTGCTATGACGAGTGTGACTTCTTCCTGACGGGGGATTTTAATGCCAAACATAATGATTGGTGCTCTTCTGACTCCACCTCTACAGCCGGTACCAACCTACAGACAGTTTTTTCAATGCTAGGGCTCCAACAACTAGTGAGTTTCCCAACATACACTTCATCAGCGGGTGCCAACTCATGTCTTGACTTGTTGGTAACCAACAAACCCCGACATGTCCTCTCAGTTGACCACGCAGCTCCTCTTGGCACATCTGATCATCTGCAGGTTGTTTGTACGCTCAACTATGCATCGTGCTCGACACCACAAGCGACTGCTAAATCGTCCCTCCATCCCCAGGCTCAGTACAGGTATAAACAAGTGCCTACCCGTGTCTGGCAGGTTGTGAATGAAGACTTGTCTAGGTTGGACTGGTCATTACTTCATCGGCATTCTGATGTTGATGATGCCATTGTCCTGTTTGATGCTTTACTATAGTCAGCATTCCATCGTCATCTGTTGCCTTACAAAGTTATTCCGCGGACAGGAGACTACATTAGGCCTCGTCCTACTATGCGGGATGCATCCCGACCCTGGATCACTCCGGACCTCAAGTGTGCTGTGAAACTGAAGCGAGATTTGTATAGCATTTATAGGAAGTATCCAACCAGTGAAAACTTCATTGCCTTTAAGCGCAAGCGTACCGAAGTGAAGTGTTTGTCACGTACCCTCCATCGTCAGTATGTACAGTCGGTTCATGCCACCCTGTCTTCCCATGATCGCCCTAGTCTCCATCAATTTCTCCGCCATCTCCGTAAGAACTGTAGTCGGGAGCCGATCCGATCAATGACAGCTTCAGACGGCACGGTAGCAACAGATCCCGCAGACATAGCAGACATATTGAACACGCAGTTTACGTCGTTTGGACTTCCTGACGACCCTACGTGGCCTATACCATCACTCACCCCTTCACCCTCAATACCTGCGTCCCTCCTATCATTGTCGACTGGTACAGCCCAAGTGAGGAAATATCTCCGTAATCTGAAAACTGGCAAGTCCCCTGGTCAAGACGGAATTACCAACGAAGTTTGGAGAGCTCTTGCTCCGTCTGTTGCCTATCCTGTGTCAATTATCTTGAATATGTCATTTCGCGAAGGGAAATTCCCAGCCATGTGGAAAACTGCGGTAGTCGTGGCCACCTACAAAAATAGAGGACCACGCACCACCCCCAGCAACTATCGTCCTATCTCAATGCTCTCTACTTTATCAAAAGTGTGCGAACGTGTTGTATATGACATCATTTATGATCATGTTCGCATTTCACTTTCGCCAGCACAGTCGGGCTTGTCGGGGTGACTCCACCAGGTACCAGGTTACCCGCCTCGTGCAAGACATCCACACCGCCCGGAACGCCCATAACCATGTTGGTTTAGTTTTCTTCGATCTCGCAAAGACCTTCGACACTGTTTGGCACAGGGGTCTCTTGGCTATGCTTGGAACAGTATATCGCATTGATGGCAAGGCTATCGGCTGGCTCTCATCGTATCTCTCTAACCGACATCAGCTTGTACGCCTCTCAACCGTATTATCGGAGCCTTTACCCGTTACTTATGGAGTCCCCCAGGGTTCAATCCTTGGGCAACTGCTATTTCTCCTGTATATTAATGACCTCCCCGATATTGCCCCTGGTGTCAGCCTTTTCGCTGACGACACAGCTCTGCTTTGCTCCAATGCTTGCCCTATACGTCTGAACGAAGCCATGCAAGATAGCATTGGGAAAGTTATAACCTGGATGCATGATTGGAAGTTGCAGCCAAACGTTGATAAAACGGCAGCTATGTATATTTCCCCTTCTCCCCCTTCCCTGCCACTTTGTTTTCCTTCTTCACGTGTTGCTATTCGTATTGTTGAAGAGCATAAGCATCTTGGCGTTATTATTGACTCTAAATTGTCGTGGTCACCCCATGTGCAGTATGTCTGCAAGCGCACAAGCTCCATCCTTGGGGCTCTTCAAGCCCACTGTAGACATCTTCCTCTTTCTTGCAAACGCTTGTTTTATCGTTGCTATATACTGCCCTTACTTTACTACTGTGATACTGCTTGGTCTGGCATAACTACTACTGTATTGAACAAGCTAGAAACCCATAACCACATGCTCCTTAAAATCTTATTTAGCAAAGATCGTCGCTTTCCCTCCGCTAGTCTTTACGAAATTGCCAAGACCCCTTTCCACCCGACATAAGTACCACCTCTGTGTTCTCATACATAAAATATTACTAAATAAAATACCCTTGCATATGCAGGCTTATAATTGGTTCTCCGAAACACGGAATACCCGGAACTCATTCAGTCTCCCACGCGCTGCCTCCACCCTATTCACTAGATCCCCGATCTTTGCTGGCTATGTGTTTTGGGCAACATTACCAACGCAGGCCAAGACCAGCACGTCGATGGATAATTTTGTTGCTAAAATCTCTCCTCAATTATAGGTTTCATGTATATCCTGCTGGTTTGTCTCCTCCTTTGCCTTCTTTGCCTCTTATTTGTATTCTTTTATCTGTTTTACTGCTGTGGTTGGCTTTCACCCTTGTCTCAGTTTTACTGGCCGTCATCATGATGTGCCATGAGATAATTATAATAAATAAATAAATACGATATGTTCATGTTGCGACAAACACCACCAGATTGCTAAGTCCTTGACATAGAGAGCAAATCTACAGGAAAATGACAAAGACATTGCAAAGAAGTGTTCTAATCCATAATTTCCGTGTGAATGATTTCAACGAACAGTATTCCAATTGGACATAATCAATTGTTTTCTTTTGTGGCCGGAAAAGCAGCCTTCTAAGGTGGAGCAGATAAAAAGTTTTCTCGTGGATAACACTGGAAGATGGCAGAATACTGGTAAGAATTGGTTACAGCCAGAGTTCAAAATCAACGGGGTTATGCACTCACCCTCTTGAAGCTAAATCCTAAAGAGTCCGCAAGACGCAGAGGTGGAAAATGGTCATGTTGACCGCCATGTATTGTACATGAAAATCTCTGTGTATACACGTTACAATTTAGCACTTCATGCCGCAATATACACAAAAGGCTCACAAAAGGTTTGTGAAATGTGTCGCACCTGCGAGCTTCTTGTGTCAATGCAATCATCAGGCGACTTGTCGCCAATTGCCTGCCCATGCCTGTTCGATGATTGCATTGTCAATCTGTGCAAATTCTCAGATTTGGGGCAAACCCTCCAAACGGCCTTTGCCAGTTTGTGCCTTTTTGACGTAATTGTTCACTGCACAGTATTATCGTGCTCAGCCTTCTCCGTTGGCGAACGCAACCTTCTTGGTATAAAGCAATTTAAATGTAGTCAGGCCAATGTACTCGTGCACATAACTGTTTTCATGTCTAAGCAAAGCCGTGGTTGCACTGCCCCGAAATGAGGATTTGCAAGGAGTGCCTTTCGTCCAATAAGTGAAACGCCATGAAAAATAAATTAAGCGCAACTTGAACAGCCGAAATGGAGTTTACCCAGTGTGCTTCAGGCTTAGACGATCACGTCTCGGGACTGGTAGCGAGTCACTGAAAATTTAGACCTGGCTGAAGGAGAAGGTACAAGTAAAAAGATACTGTTTCGCAGAGCTGCCTCTGCTGAGTCCAGTCAAGGAAACCGTTGAAAAGACCTGGAGTATCTCATTGACTTCATGTCAAGTCTAGATACCCCAATAAGCACGCTGCAGCAGCGCGTGTCTGACTATCCGTAGTGAACCATCCCCAGTTAGCTGTGGACAGCTTTACAAGGGTGTATACAAATACCGGTATACCATCCACAATATTCTGTGTCTGCATCCTCTGTTCAAACTGAGCAATGCTGTCATGTGCCCGTTAGCAGGTACGTCTTGTTATTTTATTTCTATTTCTGTTGTCATTTCTCTTTTATTTCCATGCCGCACCGAATGCTCGGTGCTC
Organism: Sycon ciliatum; assembly: GCF_964019385.1. Taxonomy (NCBI): domain Eukaryota; kingdom Metazoa; phylum Porifera; class Calcarea; order Leucosolenida; family Sycettidae; genus Sycon; species Sycon ciliatum. The sequence continues at coordinate 14,176,096 of NC_088654.1, read as the reverse complement.
ATTTCCCAAGTCCATTTAGCACGTGCGAATTTGTGGGCGGTTGACACCGCTGACATTGACGCGTAAGTGCATAATAATAATAATTTTAATATGGCAATAAGTAGGACGAGCTGAAGCGACATGTGGACTACTTTATTAACAATGTAAGCGATGGAGACGATGCAAGAAACAACCTAAAGGGTAAGGAAAAATACATGTAAACACCATTGTCCAGACCACGTCTAAGGAACACTACGTTAAATGCAACACTACGATAATGAAATCGTGACTTCAGCGCATGGTTCAGAATATCTATCTGAGTCTGGCTATATCTCGACCTGAAGTATTTAAAAATTCGACGAGGAGACAATAATTTTAATATGGCAATAAGTAGGACGAGCTGAAGCGACATGTGGACTACTTTATTAACAATGTAAGCGATGGAGACGATGCAAGAAACAACCTAAAGGGTAAGGAAAAATACATGTAAACACCATTGTCCAGACAACGTCTAAGGAGCACTACGTTAAATGCAACACTACGATAATGAAATCGTGACTTCAGCGCATGGTTCAGAATATCTATCTGAGTCTGGCTATATCTCGACCTGAAGTATTTAAAATTCGACGAGGAGACAATAATTTTAATTATGGCAATAAGTAGGACGAGCTGAAGCGACATGTGGACTACTTTATTAACAATGTAAGAGAAGGAGACGATGCAAGAAACAACCTAAAGGGTAAGGAAAAATACATGTAAACACCATTGTCCAGACAACCTTAGACGTTGTCTGGACAATGGTGTTTACATGTATTTTTCCTTACCCTTTAGGTTGTTTCTTGCATCGTCTCCATCGCTTGCATTGTTAATAAAGTAGTCCACATGTCGCTTCAGCTCGTCCTACTTATTGCCATATTAAAATTATTGTCTCCTCGTCGAATTTTTAAATACTTCAGGTCGAGATATAGCCAGACTCAGATAGATATTCTGAACCATGCGCTGAAGTCACGATTTCATTATCGTAGTGTTGCATTTAACGTAGTGTTCCTTAGACGTTGTCTGGACAATGGTGTTTACATGTATTTTTCCTTACCCTTTAGGTTGTTTCTTGCATCGTCTCCATCGCTTACATTGTGAATAAAGTAGTCCACATGTCGCTTCAGCTCGTCCTACTTATCGCCATATTAAAATTATTGTCTCCTCGTCGAATTTTTAAATAATTACTGTCTCCTCGTCGAATTTTTAAAGACTTCAGGTCGAGATATAGCCAGACTCAGATAGATACTCTGAACCATGCGCTGAAGTCACGATTTCATTATCGTAGTGTTGCATTTAACGTAGTGTTCCTTAGACGTTGTCTGGACAATGGTGTTTACATGTATTTTTCCTTACCCTTTAGGTTGTTTCTTGCATCGTCTCCATCGCTTACATTGTTAATAAAGTAGTCCACATGTCGCTTCAGCTCGTCCTACTTATTGCCATATTAAAATTATTGTCTCCTCGTCGAATTTTTAAATACTTCAGGTCGAGATATAGCCAGACTCAGATAGATATTCTGAACCATGCGCTGAAGTCACGATTTCATTATCGTAATGCTGCATTAAACGTAGTTTTCCTTAGACGTTGTCTGGACAATGGTGTTTACATGTATTTTTCCTTACCCTTTAGATTGTTTCTTGCATCGTCTCCATCGCTTACATTGCCAATAAAGTAGTCCACATGTCGCTTCAGCTCGTCCTACTTATTGCCATATTACAATTATTGTCTCAGCGTCGAATTTTTAAATACTCCAGGTCGAGATATAGCCAGACTCAGATAGATATTCTGAACCATGCGCTGAAGTCACGATTTCATTATGGTAGTGTTGCATTTAACGTAGTGATCCTTAGACGTTGTCTGGACAATGGTGTTTACATGTATTTTTCCTTACCCTTTAGGTTGTTTCTTGCATCGTCTCCATCGCTTACATTGTTAATAAAGTAGTCCACATGTCGCTTCAGCTCGTCCTACTTATTGCCATAATTAAAATTATTGTCTCCTCGTCGAATTTTTAAAAACTTCAGGTCGAGATATAGCCAGACTCAGATAGATATTCTGAACCATGCTCTTTTATTTCCATGCCGCACCGAATGCTCGGTGCTCATTTCCCAAGTCCATTTAGCACGTGCGAATTTGTGGGCGGTTGACACCGCTGACATTGACGTGTAAGTGCATAATAATAATAATTTTAATATGGCAATAAGTAGGACGAGCTGAAGCGACATGTGGACTACTTTATTAACACTGTAAGCGATGGAGACGATGCAAGAAACAACCTAAAGGGTAAGGAAAAATACATGTAAACACCATTGTCCAGACAACGTCTAAGGAGCACTACGTTAAATGCAACACTACGATAATGAAATCGTGACTTCAGCGCATGGTTTAGAATATCTATCTGAGTCTGGCTATATCTCGACCTGAAATATTTAAAATTCGACGAGGAGACAATAATTTTAATTATGGCAATAAGTAGGACGAGCTGAAGCGACATGTGGACTACTTTATTAACAATGTAAGAGAAGGAGACGATGCAAGAAACAACCTAAAGGGTAAGGAAAAATACATGTAAACACCATTGTCCAGACAACCTTAGACGTTGTCTGGACAATGGTGTTTACATGTATTTTTCCTTACCCTTTAGGTTGTTTCTTGCATCGTCTCCATCGCTTGCATTGTTAATAAAGTAGTCCACATGTCGCTTCAGCTCGTCCTACTTATTGCCATATTAAAATTATTGTCTCCTCGTCGAATTTTTAAATACTTCAGGTCGAGATATAGCCAGACTCAGATAGATATTCTGAACCATGCGCTGAAGTCACGATTTCATTATCGTAGTGTTGCATTTAACGTAGTGTTCCTTAGACGTTGTCTGGACAATGGTGTTTACATGTATTTTTCCTTACCCTTTAGGTTGTTTCTTGCATCGTCTCCATCGCTTACATTGTGAATAAAGTAGTCCACATGTCGCTTCAGCTCGTCCTACTTATCGCCATATTAAAATTATTGTCTCCTCGTCGAATTTTTAAATAATTACTGTCTCCTCGTCGAATTTTTAAAGACTTCAGGTCGAGATATAGCCAGACTCAGATAGATATTCTGAACCATGCGCTGAAGTCACGATTTCATTCTCGTAGTGTTGCATTTAACGTAGTGTTCCTTAGACGTTGTCTGGACAATGGTGTTTACATGTATTTTTCCTTACCCTTTAGGTTGTTTCTTGCATCGTCTCCATCGCTTACATTGTTAATAAAGTAGTCCACATGTCGCTTCAGCTCGTCCTACTTATTGCCATATTAAAATTATTGTCTCCTCGACGAATTTTTAAATACTTCAGGTCGAGATATAGCCAGACTCAGATAGATATTCTGAACCATGCGCTGAAGTCACGATTTCATTATCGTAATGCTGCATTAAACGTAGTTTTCCTTAGACGTTGTCTGGACAATGGTGTTTACATGTATTTTTCCTTACCCTTTAGCTTGTTTCTTGCATCGTCTCCATCGCTTACATTGTCAATAAAGTAGTCCACATGTCGCTTCAGCTCGTCCTACTTATTGCCATATTACAATTATTGTCTCCTCGTCGAATTTTTAAATACTCCAGGTCGAGATATAGCCAGACTCAGATAGATATTCTGAACCATGCGCTGAAGTCACGATTTCATTATCGTAGTGTTGCATTTAACGTAGTGATCCTTAGACGTTGTCTGGACAATGGTGTTTACATGTATTTTTCCTTACCCTTTAGGTTGTTTCTTGCATCGTCTCCATCGCTTACATTGTTAATAAAGTAGTCCACATGTCGCTTCAGCTCGTCCTACTTATTGCCATAATTAAAATTATTGTCTCCTCGTCGAATTTTTAAAAACTTCAGGTCGAGATATAGCCAGACTCAGATAGATATTCTGAACCATGCGCTGAAGTCACGATTTCATTATCGTAGTGTTGCATTTAACGTAGTGTTCCTTAGACGTTGTCTGGACAATGGTGTTTACATGTATTTTTCCTTACCCTTTAGGTTGTTTCTTGCATCGTCTCCATCGCTTACATTGTAAATAAAGTAGTCCACATTTCGCTTCAGCTCGTCCTACTTATTGCCATATTAAAATTATTGTCTCCTCGTCGAATTTTTAAATACTTCAGGTCGAGATATAGCCAGACGCAGATAGATATTCTGAACCATGCGCTGAAGTCACGATTTCAGTATCGTAGTGTTGCATTTAACGTAGTGTTCCTTAGACGTTGTCTGGACAATGGTGTTTACATGTATTTTTCCTTACCCTTTAGGTTGTTTCTTGCATCGTCTCCATCGCTTACATTGTGAATAAAGTAGTCCACATGTCGCTTCAGCTCGTCCTCCTTATTGCCATATTAAAATTATTGTCTCCTCGTCGAATTTTTAAATACTTCAGGTCGAGATATAGCCAGACTCAGATAGATATTCTGAACCATGCGCTGAAGTCACGATTTCATTATCGTAGTGTTGCATTTAACGTAGTGTTCCTTAGACGTTGTCTGGACAATGGTGTTTACATGTATTTTTCCTTACCCTTTAGGTTGTTTCTTGCATCGTCTCCATCGCTTACATTGTTAATAAAGTAGTCCACATGTCGCTTCAGCTCGTCCTACTTATTGCCATATTAAAATTATTGTCTCCTCGTCGAATTTTTAAATACTTCAGGTCGAGATATAGCCAGACTCAGATAGATATTCTGAACCATGCGCTGAAGTCACGATTTCATTATCGTAGTGTTGCATTTAACGTAGTGTTCCTTAGACGTTGTCTGGACAATGGTGTTTACATGTATTTTTCCTTGCCCTTTAAGTTGTTTCTTGCATCGTCTCCATCGCTTACATTGTCAATAAAGTAGTCCACATGTCGCTTCAGCTCGTCCTACTTATTGCCATATTAAAATTATTGTCTCCTCGTCGAATTTTTAAATACTCCATGTCGAGATATAGCCAGACTCAGATAGATATTCTGAACCATGCGCTGAAGTCACGATTTCATTATCGTAGTGTTGCATTTAACGTAGTGATCCTTAGACGTTGTCTGGACAATGGTGTTTACATGTATTTTTCCTTACCATTTAGGTTGTTTCTTGCATCGTCTCCATCGCTTACATTGTTAATAAAGTAGTCCACATGTCGCTTCAGCTCGTCCTACTTATTGCCATAATTAAAATTATCACATGGCACGTGATTGTTGCCCGTACTCCAGCGAATCAGCACCTTTCGCGCCGCGGGCAATAATATGCGATATTGCCCGCAAAAAAATGGTTTATTTGCCCGGAAAAAATAGTTTATTGCAGTGATCGCGTGACTACGACGACTCTGTAGACTGTACGACTCTACGACGAGTCGCAGTGTAGCATTGAGACGAATAGAAGATGGAATTCTTTTTGGAGATGGACATCCCGGCAATGGACATGGCCTCGGACCCCTGCCGTGTGGTGCTTGCAGGGATCATTTGTTGAGTCATGTTGGCAGCCTGACCGTCGGTAAGCTTGTGGATAAGATTCAGTTCTGCTCGAAGTGGTACTGTGATCACAAACAATTATTTGAAATAACACAAATTCAACTCAGCGTCGTGCGTTTTCAAATCCTCGCAAAGTCACTGCCTGTGTGTGGTCTTCATGTGCCACACAAAACTCTTACCAGGCTCATCTGTCCTCTGCCTTCACCTTTGCTTGAACAACAAACAAGAATTCAGGAATGTTTTGCAATGAAAAATACAGCTATCTGGAGCTGGAAAAAAAGAAGACAATTGCCCTCAGAATTGCACACCAGGGAGTCGTCAAATACTTGCACTTGTTGCAGTACTGTATTTGACAATTTCCTGATACACATGTAAACATGAAGAAACTCTTTGTGGTAGCACTCTAAATTTTTCAACTGAAATTTTGATTCTGCTGTATTTTATTGTCGTTGCCATGTCTATTGCTATGACGATGCGGTGCCGGCACTTTTTTTCTGTCTCCGTCTTTCAGTACTGTATACTCTCTGATGGCCTGTAGCAGACTTTTTGTTAGGGTGTAGGAGAAATATCTTCATTTTTCCTGTTTTGATAATGATAGCACATCAATATACATTGTGGTCATAATGTGTTGGCATTTGGGCTAATTTCAACAGCAGCCCAATAGTCTGCTCTGTGTGCCATGTGATAAATTTGTTATCGCATGGTTGCTGCGGGCCTTATGGCATATTATTGCCCCTCGAGGTTAGCCCTCGGGCCTACGGCCCTCGGGCTAACCTCTCGGGGCAATAATATGCCATAAGGCCCTTGCAACCATGCGATAACATATAATTATTGTCTCCTCGTCGAATTTTTAAATACTTCAGGTCGAGATATAGCCAGACTCAGATAGATATTCTGAACCATGCGCTGAAGTCACGATTTCATTATCGTAGTGTTGCATTTAACGTAGTGTTCCTTAGACGTTGTCTGGACAATGGTGTTTACATGTATTTTTCCTTACCCTTTAGGTTGTTTGTTGCATCGTCTCCATCGCTTACATTGTCAATAAAGTAGTCCACATGTAGCTTCAGCTCGTCCTCCTTATTGCCATATTAAAATTATTGTCTCCTCGTCGAATTTTTAAATACTTCAGGTCGAGATATAGCCAGACTCAGATAGATATTCTGAACCATGCGCTGAAGTCACGATTTCATTATCGTAGTGTTGCATTTAACGTAGTGTTCCTTAGACGTTGTCTGGACAATGGTGTTTACATGTATTTTTCCTTACCCTTTAGGTTGTTTCTTGCATCGTCTCCATCGCTTACATTGTGAATAAAGTAGTCCCCATGTCGCTTCAGCTCGTCCTACTTATTGCCATATTAAAATTATTGTCTCCTCGTCGAATTTTTAAATACTTCAGGTCGAGATATAGCCAGACGCAGATAGATATTCTGAACCATGCGCTGAAGTCACGATTTCATTATCGTAGTGTTGCATTTAACGTAGTGTTCCTTAGACGTTGTCTGGACAATGGTGTTTACATGTATTTTTCCTTACCCTTTAGGTTGTTTCTTGCATCGTCTCCATCGCTTACATTGTTAATAAAGTAGTCCACATGTCGCTTCAGCTCGTCCTACTTATTGCCATATTAAAATGATTGTCTCCTCGTCGAATTTTTAAATAATAATAATAATAATAATTAAAAAGCTTCCGTGGAGATAAAAATGTAATCAACGCAATAAATAGAGTAAGCTGTAGGCAGAAAAAGCTGTAGGCAGACAAAGAATTTGTTTACGTTGAAATTGTTTGTGAATTTAGATCAGTAGTTCTCGTTTGTGGTTGCATGGTAACTTTCTAGTGGTGAATTTATCGCATCTGTTGTCACCTGATATCGTTGAATGGTGTAATGTTTCTTTCAGCTCTCATTTTATCGCGCTAGTTAGGGTCTAAATTATTACTTGCATTGTGCGTATATATATTGAGTTAAGAGCTTTTGTTGATTTGCCAGTAATCCTCTGATGAGATGGCGACGAAAATGTTTAGGAACAAGATCCTTTACATACATGAAAACAAGTTTTGCTTATGGTGTTTGTACTGAGTGCGCAGCTTACTCTATTTATTGCGTTAATAATAATAATAATAATTTTAATATGGCAATAAGTAGGACGAGCTGAAGCGACATGTTGACTACTTTTTTAACAATGTAAGCGATGGAGACGATGCAAAAAACAATCTAAATGGTAAGGAAAATACATGTAAGCAGAAAAAGGGCAATGGAAAAAAAGATGATTCGAACAAGTTTTCGTACAACACTCTTCAGGAATCACCGTTGTACTAAAGAACAAAATGAGAACAAAGGAAATAATATAGCAATCAAGGTAGGGTGACACGATACAATGACAGCACTGGAAGAGTGTTGTACGAAAACTTGTTAGAATCATCTTTTTTTCCATTGCCCTTTTCTTCTTACATGTATTTTCCTTACCCTTTAGATTGTTTCTTGCATCGTCTCCATCGCTTACATTGTTAATAAAGTAGTCCACATGTCGCTTCAGCTCGTCCTACTTATTGCCATATTAAAATTATTGTCTCCTCGTCGAATTTTTAAATAATAATAATAATACCATCCACACACATTTGCTATCCAAAGAACAGTCGTCGGGTAGCTGGGATGGTATAGTGATTGTCAGTGTGGATCAAGGAGCTCATTTCAGCAAACAAACCCAAAACGGCTTAATCACAGACAAAATCCAGATGTGAATCATGGCCAGACAACACATAAGATTTCTAAGCCCTCGAACAAGGAAATCATGTTGTCGTGAATATGCATCACGAATCCGCGTTACGCTCATTATGTCTTTATTTGTTTATGTGTTACATCATGTTGACGTCATGCTGATGTCTTGCTGCACGCATCGCGTGCAACGTTTTGCAGCTCTCAGCCCGGAGCATGCGCAGCGAGCCTGTGGCTCCTTTTTTGCTGCCTTTTCCCTTTTGCATGCTTCACTTGTCTCTACTTGTCTCAACTAATTACTTGTCTCAAATAAGGTTTTCTGGTGACACTCCTTTTCAAGTCACCTAATCCTTTCAAGTAACAAGTGCAATGTCGTTCCGTGAACCGGAACCACTCCCGGGTTTCGGCACCAAGTTTGTGCGCAACTTTGAACTGTTGAGTGGGAGAGCTTGTATAGCCACGCACAAATACGTCTTGGTAACTCAAATATGGAGTGGTTCCGGTTCACGGAACGACATTGCACTTGTTACTTGAAAGGATTAGGTGACTTGAAAAGGAGTGTCACCAGAAAACCTTATTTGAGACAAGTAATTAGTTGCGACAAGTAGAGACAAGTGAAGCATGCAAAAGGGAAAAGGCAGCAAGATCACCACTCTCTCCAGTGGGAAGCAACATCCGCTGGCAACTAAGCTCAACTTAGTGCTCGACAACGGAGTACTGAGATGCCGTGGAAGACTGGAGAATGCTGACCTCTGCTCCAAATCGAGGTTTCCCGTCCTGATCTCCAAGGAACACGCCATTGCCAACCTGATCATACGTGATTGCCACCTCAAGGTCATGCATGGCGGCGTAGCGCACACACTATCCCGTGTCCGATATCAGTTTTGGATCCCGAAAGGCAGATCAGCTGTAAAGGCCCTCGTGCGCCGCTGTCAGACGTGCATTCGCTACGAAGGCGCGCCATACAAGACACCTCAGATGAGTCCGCTACCTTCTACCAGAGTGACCCAAGCGCGACCATTCTCACACATCGGCCTGGACTACTTTGGCCCAGTCCTCGTCCGTACACAGTCAGAAACCGCTAAGGCATGGGTCTGCCTGATCACGTGCATGGTGACCAGAGCTGTTCATTTGGAGCCAGTCCACGACATGACAGCTGCCGAGTTTCTGCTTGCATTGAGACGTTTCGTCGCCCGCCGTGGCACGCCAGAGCTAGTTGTGTCCGACAACGCTCCCCAATTTAAGCTGGCCAAGTCCGCTCTTGACATTGCCTGGAGCAACATTGTGGTAGACACCAGTGTTACGTCCTACATTAGCCGCCATCAAATCCAGTGGCACTTCATCGTCGCCAACTCTCCGTGGATGGGTGGAATGCATGAAAGGCTTGTGGGTATTGTCAAGCGCTCCATGCGCAAGACCATTGGGAGACGCCTCCTCACATACAGCCAACTCGCCACTCTCCTGCCAGAAGTTGAGTCTGTTGTCAATTCTCGGCCGCTAGTCTATGTCGACGAAGAACAGTGCACAGTCCTGACGCCTGGTCATTTTATCAGCCTGTCTGCCACACAGGGGTTCTTCACGGTCAGCAACGATCCAACCGACCCGGATTATCAGCCTATCAATTCCTCTGCAGACAGCCTGTTGGACCTTTGGAAGAAGGGCCAACGACACCTTGATCAGTTCTGGCTCGCCTGGAGGAACGAGTACCTCCTCAGTCTGCGAGAAGCCCACACGTCGTCTTTTAAGCAGTCAAGGACTCGATCCTCAACGTTTCCGAAGCCTGCTGACGTTGTCCTCATCAAGGAGGAGTTGCCTCGCGGCCACTGGCGCCTTGGACGAATCCAAGAAGTACACACCAGCAGTGATGGCAACATCCGCTCTGCCACCGTCCTCACTTCGGACAAACGTACCATCAAGCGGCCAGTAAGCTTACTGTGTCCGCTTGAGACCAGCAGTACCTCGGAATCCCCAGGTACCCCAGCTCAGGAGACCAGCAGTACCTCGGAATCCTCAGCTACCCCAGCTCAGAAGACTAGCACTCCCGTTGCAGTCGTACGAAGACCGACACGAGCCGCTGCCAGCAAGTTTCAGTCCAACTTGCAGGATTTGATCGCCGATGGCCGTGTTTAACTCTCTCTCTCTCTCTCTCTCTCTCCCTCTCGCTCTCGCATTCTTTATGCTCTTCAGTTATCTTTCCACATGTTTTGTGGGAAATTTCTCCTTGTTATTAATTATGGTTAATTCTGTTCTCCGGCCAATGCCCGGGGAGTGTCGTGAATATGCATCACGAATCCGCGTTACGCTCATTATGTCTTTATTTGTTTATGTGTTACATCATGTTGACGTCATGCTGATGTCTTGCTGCACGCATCGCGTGCACCGTTTTGCAGCTCTCAGCCCGGAGCATGCGCAGCGAGCCTGTGGCTCCTTTTTTGCTGCCTTTTCCCTTTTGCATGCTTCACTTGTCTCTACTTGTCTCAACTAATTACTTGTCTCAAATAAGGTTTTCTGGTGACACTCCTTTTCAAGTCACCTAATCCTTTCAAGTAACAAGTGCAATGTCGTTCCGTGAACCGGAACCACTCCATATTTGAGTTACCAAGACGTATTTGTGCGTGGCTATACAAGCTCTCCCACTCAACAGTTCAAAGTTGCGCACACATGTCGTGAATAGCAAGCGTAAATATGTGAATATATTTTTAGCAGCGTAATGCACGATTTGTGGCAATGAAAACCATAACGTGCGATAGCTATTGTCTCACATCCTTGGCTTGGGAAACAGTTTCTATTTTCATGTCTTGTATGAAAATTCATACAGTTGTTTTTTATTGTGTTCGAAAGCAGTTATATCTGTATCGCAGTGGAACATTGCCACCAATAATTTTGGCTTCTTATTTGGACCTATTCGTACTTTATGGTTGTTCTTCAACAATCCAGAGCCAATATCATAGTGGTCAAAGTTATACTTAAGCTGAGTGTAGGGACAGCGTGTTGTATGTGTGATGTCTCCAGTCACTAAATCACAAAATAGGAGAAGACGAGGACTGTGAACTAGCAGTAGAGGCGAGAACACGTTTCCTTTCTTGGCTAGTCTGTGCACAGTTCCACGTAAATCCGGTGTCTAGCACAATGGATGGACAATTATTATTGATGAATATTACTCTCTCGGTCTTCAACTGATTGATTGATTCGTGCTGTAGCAACTCCATCCTCTACTTGGACTATTTCCATACCAGCGAAAGCCTGCGATAGATAAGAGATGGAATAGAGTCTACTTGTGAGTCCGGTCTAGGAGAGCACGGACGTTGGCCCTAGGTTTGTAGCAGCCAAGTTTTTAAAGGGAAAAACATGTAAGGCTCCTTGCTCAAGGATCCATTTTGAAATTCTGGTAAGGCACAAGGAGTATCCAGCAACAGTTCGAGGAATAAACCCGTCGATTGACTAAGGTTAGGCTGGACTGAGGCAAGCACTTCACCTTTGCTATAACCTGATATCGGCACCAGGCCAGGAGCTGCCGTAGAAAAATCACTTTCAACTTGAGTGGCCCAGATTTGAATGCTGGAGACTTTCAATGCGGCTTCAGACGAAGCTTGGCCTCGTCCATTTCTCACTAGAGCTGTAAGTTTGAATGGTTCCCGTGCAATCATAGCATACGACGGGAGGGGAAAGGAACAATTCGACAAATTAATGTCTGCGTTATCCACAACTTTACCCATGGCACCAAAGTGTCCTTCTAGTTTGCAAGGTTTCTTGGTCGTAACTGTCATTCTCTTCATTAGAGAGCTTGTTTTGGCCACAATGTCACTGGACGCTTCGGCAAGAAGTTGAATCGAATGTGAATGCAATCTAACAAGGTCTTCATTTTTAACAGCATGTCTGGTTCCGTCAAGTACATGCTGATAAGCACCCGTTCCTGTAACCGTTTGAAGGTATTCTTGGAAAAGACAATGCTTGCTCAAGGCAACACAACTGATATAGGGCACTTCGTGCCCTAAGGTGATAACGCGAGTGCTGACAGGATAGGGAAAGGTGCAAGATACAGAGCTAGAGGGCAGATAAGGTTAGCGCTAACAGGGAACTGTTACACCATCCCTCCCTCCTAAGCGAGGCACAGGTGCCTCCAGGGAGTCGAGGAATATGTGGAAAGGGAATAATCAAAATGAAATCGTGTCAACCCAACAACGCTCATCTAATTGAAGCAACGTGCAAGGTAACCAAGGACAGTCAGGCGAGTGAAGATAACGGAAATGGGGAAAATCTAAAACAGGAGGGGAATGGATTGCTTAACACAACAAGGATCAAGTGGGAATTCTCAAGGTACACGTGCAATTGAATTTGTGTGAGTAACATTTCGCGGTAACCATAGTGTCACTAACATGCCCTGGACGCCCTGTAACGCCTCAGAGCAACTATCGGCCTACCGGCCTCGTCCAGCAAGTTCCCTTCTGGCTCCCAGGTGGCTTCGTCGTCTGGGTACCCTTGCCACTTGACAAGGTACTGAGTCTGATGCCTTCGCTGGCGATCGTCAAGAACCCTCTCCACCATGTATCTGGTCTGACCGTTCAAGTCAGTGAACGGTGGCGGGGGTGGCTGCCGCCTGCCGGGAATAGTATTCTGCTCATACCGGCGCAGAGCAGTGATATTGAAGACAGGGTGGCACCGAATAGCGCTGGGTAGATCCAGCTGATAGGCGTTGGGTCCGATCTTCTTGATGATTGGGTAGGGCCCGAACCACTTAGGGCGTAGCTTCTGTGAAGGCTGATCCCGGGCTTCTGCGGTTGTTAGGAAATCCTTGTACACCAGCACCAAAGCTTTTTGTGTGTAAGGGGTGTAGTAGGTTGCGTGTATTGAGGCTCCCGTTTTTCCGTAGTTTTTAGGTAGCTTTTGGGGACTAGCCCCAACAGCCTGGGTGGGATGGCTAGCCCAGATCACACTGAGCAGCTGGTGAGCGCCGAACAGGTCCATACACAGCTTCGCTCATTGCCTGGCATCGAACACAATGTTGTAGAAGTGCTGAGAACTCTAGCTCGTCTTGAAAGCCAACTTCAGGACCAGGAGAAACGATATCAACGAAGGATTAGTGAATTGAGCTCCGAACTTTCCCAGCTGAGAGAGGACCTGGCCGACACTCGCCTTTGCCAAAATTTGGACATCGGCAATGTTACGTGTGCGTCTTGTAAATCAAACTCCTCCGCCATTGCAGACCAAGAGAGAGAGCAAGAAACAACCAGCCAGAGGCAGCGCCGAAATCGAAAGAAACGTAGTACAGGCACAGAAAGTCGTTCACAGTCCGCCGTTCCCGTAGAGAGTTCACGACCCATTGATCCCGAGATGGACCTGACTAGCAGTGTCAGATCCGACGTTGACAGCTCAAACAACAAGCCGTCCAACTCCCGTACACATGGTACACCCGGACCCAGCTCGGAGTTGACCCCGCCACGTGTGGATCGCTTGCCGAAATTTGAAGAGATGAGTGAGGATTCGGACGCCACATGGCGACTCATCACCTCCACCAAACCCACAGCGAAGAAGAGAGTCCTGTTTGTCGGAAATCTGATGCATGCTATTACTGCAGACCAGCTGAAGGAGTTCATCGCAGCAAGAGCAGCTGAGGCTGACCACAATGTCCAAGTGTTTGACGTAAAAATATTTCAAAAAGAAAAATCCTCCACTGCGCGTATTGTTGCCAGTGCAGCGGACGAATTGTTTCTCAGCAACAAGCGCTTCTGGCCAAGGCCTGTGTACACAAGAGAGTGGAACTTCGATAAGTACACCCAGTCTGATGCCAGTGGAGATCAACAAACAGCGCAGAGCAGCACCACGACCACCAACAGCAGCAGCAGCCGAACGGACGACAGTAAGAGCGGACACGGCGTGGATTGCGATATCCTAGATGACACCTGTGGAGCACCGGCCCGGACTCCAGGCCAGAAATCACGGGGCTATCAGCGTGACTCGCCGCCCGAGACGCAAGCTGCGAAGTTTAGTGTCACTGTTGGCAACGCATTTGCATCTCTAAGTCAGGATGTGGATAATATATCTGTGCAATGACTGGAAGAAGATTAGGCAACGACCCTGCTGCTCATGAACTGAATATGCAAACGCAAACTCCAACAATTCGAATTTTACTGCTGAACATTAGGAGCCTGAGGAACAAAGTTGGAGAGCTGGCATGGCTTGCCGACCTTCACAGTCCTGACATCATCTGTGTCAACGAGACCTGGCTAGACGACACCGTGTCTGATGGAGAGATAGCTTTGGATGGCTTCAACATACTGCGCTCAGACAGAAAAGATCAGGCCGGTGGAGGAGTCTGCCTGTACTCCAAGGCATCCCTCCTGGTCAAGCCAAGAATGGACCTCACAGAATCGGCAATTGAGAGCTGCTGGGGAGAAATCCATTGCCAATCTGGAACTTGTTTGATAGGAACCATTTATCGACCTCCATCTGAGCCAGTTCGATACTGGGACTGCCTGGACGACCATCTCCATTCAGCTATAATGCCCGGGAAGAACGTGATTATTTGTGGCGACATCAACATAAACACCAATCCAACAGCACCTCCAGATCCACAGCTTCATTATCTATCTGACCTCGTGGCCAGCTACAGTTTATATCCCGGAGTTCACCAGCCGACTCGGTTCTCAGCAAACTCTGCACCAACCACACTGGATCAATTTTACAATACATTCGACCCTCTAAATATGGCTACTGTTATCCCCATCGCGTTCAGTGACCATGCAGCAGTTCTCAGTGAATTTCAACTCAGCCCAGTAAGAAGTACTGTAACTTCTGGGCTACGGCGACACTACCGAAACATAAATCATGACCAGTTCAAGGCAGATTTGGTCCAACAGGATTTTTGTGAAATTGACGGAAGCCCAACTGTCATGTGGACTGAGTGGGCCAGCCGCTTTCTACAAGTGTTAGACAGACATGCTCCTCTTGCACCAAGCCCTCGACGCAAGAAAAAATCAGTACCATGGATGAACCGCCAGTTATTACACCTCTTGACCAAGCGCAACCGGCTCCATAGGAGGTGGCTTAGTGATGGAACAGAACATTCCCACTCAGCTTTCAAGGCTGCCAGGCGGGAAGCTACCAGCTATAATAGGCAACAGAAAGAGACCTACTACCAATCCAAGTTTCGAGCTGCGTCTGGCAATACCAAACAGACATGGCACACGATCAAAGAATTGAGTGGTAAACATCGACAATCTCAGCCACCTCAATGTTCTGTTGATGCCATCCGAAACACCTTTGCAGAGATAGTAGAGGACGCCAGCCGCCCAGTGCATCTCTCATTTCCCTACGGGCCCGCCTCAAGCACTGATCTGACAGCCTTTGCGCCAGTGTCTATTGCCAGAGTGAGGAAGCTCCTCGAACGTTTAAATCCGGCCAAGTCCAGCGGTGATGATGACATTTCTGCAGCCCTTCTCCGCGCACATGCAGACGTACTGGCGCCATCCCTGACTTTGATCTTTAACAAGTCCCTGAGAGAGGGCATATTTCCTGCCCAGATGAAAAGTGCTAGGATATCGCCACTCTTCAAAGGCGGAGATCCGAGCATGCCAAAGAATCATCGACCAGTGTCCTTGTTATCGATTGCATCCAAAGTGTTGGAAAGGATAGTCCACGAGCAACTCACACGATATCTAGTTCAGAGCAATTTATTCCCGCCAACTCAATTCGGCTACAGATCCCACCACTCTACATCCGACGCACTAGTGCTAGCTGTGGAAGGTATCTGTGAGGCCCGCATGAACAGACTCAACACAGGTGTAGCCTTTGTTGATATGTCAAAGGCATTCGATAAAGTGAAACATCAAACTCTTGTGCAAGATCTGTTCGAACTTGGCATCTGCGACACGGCACTCTGTTGGCTGGTGGATTACCTCTCTGATAGAGAACAGTACGTTCAGGTTGGCCAGACTAGAAGTCTCCCGTACACCAGTTACTCAGGTGTCCCCCAGGGGTCGGTACTGGGCCCACTGCTATTTATTGTCTATGCCCGCGGCATAGCAGAAGAACTATCACCGTTTAATGTGGGAGCAATCCAGTTTGCTGATGACATCTCTATACGATGTAGCAGGGAGTCTGCGGAAGCTGTTTCTGCACACCTTTCAGCTGCTGTTCAGCACCTGGCCACCTGGCTGAAGGGCCGTGGTTTAATTCTTTAAAATGAAAGAAAGACACAGATATTGCCTATTCCCCCATCCCCATCTCAAGCACTTGAGCTGCATGTCATTTGTAATGGGCAGACGCTGCCTGTTGTGAAAACGGCCAAGTATCTTGGCCTACATTTCGACTCAGACATGAGCTGGAACACCATGACAAGCCATGTTGCACGCCGCGTTGCCGCTAAGATTGGGCTACTAAATCGAAGTGCAGCATGTTTGCCTTTTTCTTGCCGTGTTCAGTTTTTCAGGTCCTTTATACTATCAGAATTTGACTATGCATCTGCTGCCTATGCCCCTTTCTTATCGTCTTATCAGGATAAGCGCCTAAATAGTTTGTTCAAACGTGCGGCTCGCTCGGTGTGCAGGGCAGCCCCTCGCACTCACACGGCTCCCTTACTTGAACGCATGAATGCCCATACCCTCAGCATATACACCCACATGCACATCCTTGTATTCATTTGGCGCTGCCTGAACAAATCTTCAAGTACTCTGTTTGCAAGCTTTTTCACCCATAGTCCCTCTCTCCGAACACGAGGAGGGAACAGCAAGTTACTCATCATTCCTGTCTCCCCCACTGCATCCTCAGCTAAGCGCATTAGCCATGCTGGAGCTATCCTGTGGAACCAGCTCCCAGACACAGCACGCCTCGAAAGAAAGCGCTCCACTTTCAAATCGCTAAGCCTGGCCTTTCTGTTAGGCAGTACCGTCAACTAGGATGAACTCATCTGCTTCACTACCTCTCTCTCTCTCTCTCTCTCTCTCTCTCTCTTTCTCTCTCTCTCTCTCTCTCTCTCTCTCTCTCTCTCTCTCACACTCACTCACTCCTTTCTTCCCGGTTGCCGTGCTTGTGACTTTTTTTCCCCTGCTGCCGTGCTCATATTAGTTATCTAACTACAGCTGTATCTTCTTCTTGGTTCTGTTTGTCCGCTTATTATTATATTTTCTTTTCTCTTATTATCAGTGGGACCATTGTCATTAGGTTTAGGCCTGTTTTGGAACTCCACTTTAAATAAAGCCAAACAACAACAACAACACCATGTCGCTATCCTTCAGGTTGCTGGGCACCCTTCCCCTGTCTGCATACTGAGCTTGTCTAGCCTGAGCGGCAATCATGGCGTCCTTTGCCAACTTGACGGCATCCGCCCGATCCTGGATCCATTCTGGGGCACTCCCTCCTCCCCTCCGTGCTAGGAAATCTGGTGGGGACTTGGGATTAAGTCCATAATTTAGATAAAACGGCGTGCTAGAAGTGGAAGACTGATATGAACTATTAATTGCAAATTCGCAAAGAGGCAGAAGCTTGTCCCAATTATCTTGTTTGTGGTTAACAAACGCTCTAAGCACATCCTCAATTACTCTATTCATTCTCTCCCTGCCGTAACACAGTCGTGGTACTCCTGCAGGAGCTGAAGCCTTACTGCACACTTGGGTACACACAAGCGATTGTTTGGTGCTGCACGGAGGTATAGGTACCTGGACTCTTCATCCCAATAGTACCGCTCGTGTAGATTATCAGAGGCATCGCCGCGCAGCCGCTGAATTATTGGGGAAAGCTGCTCGTCATTCTGATATGCTTCCGAAATCATCTCAGCAACCCTATCACTCAGTTCCAAAGCAAACTTAATCGTATTCAAATGGGGTGCTGGTAGGATGGGTGGGCAATGTGATGACTAGTGAAAGTAGGGTGCGGTTTGACATTTTGTGCTCCGAGGATTAGCCTCGAGGCGCGTCTCTCTACAGAACTACCCCTCCCCATTATTGCTTAGAACTAATAGAAGAGACCAACAGTACCAATGGCGACAAACGAAGGCATGGACCTGGCTTTGGTTGGCTATGAGGAGCTCATCAAGATCGGCGAGCAAATGTCTGTGGATAAAGCCTCGAGCCTCTCCCGGCCGGATCTGGTGAGCGAGCTGAGGAAGCGTGGAGTGGGCGTGTTGGCGCAGAGTTCGCTACCCACATCGGAGCTCCAACTTTCAATTGTAAGCCCTACTGACTCAATTAGCTGCATGTCGCAGGAAATTGTCTCCTTGAGACAGGATAGAGCCGACAAAATCCTGAGTCTGGAATTAGAAGTGCAACAACTCAGGCGGGAAGTTCAGGGGCTCCAACAACCGGAAATCTGTGTAAACCCTCTCGTACAGGAAGCACAGCAAAATTTGGCAATGTCCGGCGGGAAGTTTTACAGCACCGCCGTAGGAGACTTGAATACCCCACGTGCACGCACCCATATTTCCTCTGCCTCTGGTCCTATGCAGTACACACAGGGTAGTACGGGTTCTAGTACTCACCATATGACCCCCGCTCACACCACCTCCAGCCATTTGTCGCAGCCTGTTTTGTCAATGCATGGCACCAGACCACACCCACCTGAGCAATCCAACCCAGGGTCGCGTGCTGCAGGTGCAGAGTGGTCGGAAGTCACACGCCGTAGGGTTACGTCACGTTACGTGAAACCACAGCCCAGGGCAGCCGACCCGCGTGTGCTAACAGGGCCTGAACGTACAAAGAAGCTTGTTCTGTACGTTGGAAATGTCAGTCCGGGTTGCAGGGCAGAGTCAATAACAGCGTGGTGCAAGGCCCGCCAAGTTGACGTACTGAACTGTTCGATTTCAGAAAATACGTACCTAGGTACTTGCCATGCTCGCGTAACCGTGGCAGCATCGGACGAGGACAAAGTTCTCGACTCCAAATTCTGGCCGGCCACCATCCAGCACACAGTGCGAAAGTGGCGCTTTGCTGATGCCCAAGGTAACAAGTCGTCTTCTACTTCGCGGCGAGGCAGTGATGATCAATCCTGAACTGTCATGCTAACAAACCAACATACACAACGATGCAGCAACAACGACTAAATCCCAACGCCCCTGTATTCACCCCACGATCGAAACTAGCCCACCCGCTCTACCCCGCTCAGCCCTCCTCTGGCCGACCCGCACACATTGCATGCCCAGCGCTAAATCCATCAGCGTTCCCTTTTTTCCCTAAATCCCAGCGTCATTTAACCCTAGTATCTCTGAATTGTCGCTCTGTTGTCAACAAGTTGTCTGAGCTCTGCGTTATTGCCGAATGTGCTAAGCCTGACATAATCTGCCTAACAGAGACGTGGCTCTGTCCCTCGAACCCGCTCTCCCTGTCAGGCTATATCTGCATCCGCAGAGATCGACCTCCGGAAGACAATCGGTCAGCACATTGTAGCCGTGGGTATGGGGGTGTTGCCGTACTTGTCCGTTCGGACTCCTTTCCGTACGTCTCCCCTCGTGCCGACCTTCAACGCCCTGGCTGCGAGTCTGTGTGGCTTGAACTTGGCTCCCCCTCTACTCAATCTCAGAATCCCATCTTACTATGCTGCATGTATCGACCACCCTCACAGAGCACAATGCAATTGTCGTACTTTTGTGACATGTTTGTTGAGGCATTACAGTCAGTCCGTTTAGATTCTTATGATCTGTTAGTGACTGGCGATTTCAACGCCCACAACTCAAGCTGGTGTCCCACCGATTCTACCTCGAAGGCTGGTGATCTCCTTAGCACAGTATTTGCTGCTCTTGGGCTCCACTAGATGGTTGACTTCCCCACTCATTCCTCGCCTAGTGGCTCTGTTTCGTGTCTGGACTTGGTGATCACCAACCGACCACGCCTCGTGCGCTCAATTGATCAAGCACCTCCCTTAGGTATGTCTGACCATATACAGATTGTTTGCACTTTATGTTACGCCCCTATTTCGAACTACTTCCCAAACTCTTCCACTGGTCCTCCCTCTTCACTGTATCGCTTCAAACAAGTACCTTCGCACCTTTGGCAATTAATTAACGCTGATTTAGCTGGCTACAACTGGTCCTCTCTGAACTCGTACACTGATGTTAATGACGCACTTCATCACTTTGATTGTGAGCTCCAGTCCGCCTTCCGTGTTTACCTCACCTCATTCGGAGCCACCCACACTGTGACATCTCCACGACCCCGCATGCAATCTCCACCATGGGTTACTGCTGAGCTCAGGCCTGCTGTAAAACGCAAGCGTGATCGATATAGTGTGTACAAAAAATATCCGACAGCAGTAAATCATGCAGCTTATAACCGACAAAGGAATGCTGTAAAGCACCTGTCTCGGCAAGCACATCGTCAATATATACGCTCCATCCAAGCATCACTAACGTCACCGAATCGACCTACACTCTTTCAGTTTGTGCGAGCACAGCGGCACACTTCCGGCCGTGTCATGCCCCAAACGATGATAGCATCCGACGGTACGGTCGCCACGTCCCCTAAGAGCATAGCTGATGTTCTGAACACTCAGTTCACCTCATTTGGGCTACCTGATGATCCTTCGTGGCGCATTCCCCCTTTGTCCCAGTCGCCTTTCATATCTGTTCCGTTCCGTACAATCACTGTCACTACGTTTCAAGTTCGGAAATATCTGAAGCGCCTGAAATGTGGAAAGTCTCCCGGCTCAGATGGGATCCCGAATGAAGTGCTGCAGTCTCTTGCACCATCAATAGCCTATCCTCTGGCCATTATTTTTAATATGTCATTTCGAACTGGTACATTCCCACAGGATTGGAAATCCGCCATCGTGACACCGCTTTACAAGAATAAAGGCTCCCGTGCTTGCCCGGCAAACTACCGCCCCATCTCTCTGCTGCGCACAGTTTCCAAACTTTGTGAGCGTATTGTATTCGATTCCCTCTACCTGCACATCGCTCCGGCTCTCTCACCAGCTCAATCGGGATTCTGCCGTGGTGACTCAACTCAATACCAGGTGACTCGACTTGTCCAAAACAAAGCGACAAAGAGGAACTGTGGGGAGCACGTGGGAATGGTGTTTTTCGACTTGGTTAAGGCATTCGACACCGTTTGGCATCGTGGCTTACTTGCCAAGTTGGAGGTCACCTTCCGGGTGGAGGATGCTGCCTTGCGTTGGATATCCTCGTATCTGTCTGCTCGTTCTCAGGCTGTTCGCTTGCCCTATTTCTTGTCTGATCCCCTCCCTGTAACGTCTGGAGTGCCCCAAGGTTCCATTCTGGGTCCTTTGTTATTCTTGCTTTACGTTAATGACCTACCTTCAGTTGTCCCCGATGTTAGTTTGTATGCGGATGACACTGGCCTTATCTGTTCTGATCCCTCCCCTGCACAATTACTCCTTACCATGCAGCATCGCATCAACAGCACTGTCATGTGGATGCAAACATGGAAACTCCAGCCCAATTTAGACAAGACAGAAGCCATGTATATTTCTTCATCCCCTCCTGATCAACCATTATACTTCCCTGACTCGACTATGCCTATCCGTGTTGTTACTCAGCACAAACATCTAGGTGTGATGTTTGACTGCAAACTCTCTTGGGCTGCACATGTCAACTGTGTATGCAAGCGAACCAGTTCAGCATTAGGGGTACTACAACCACATTGCACTCATTTGCCCATCCAGTGTAAACTATTATTTTATCAGTGCTATATTCTCCCTATATTCGACTATTGCGATACCGCTTGGTGTGGCCTTTCTGACACAACTCTGAACCAACTAGAAGTCCACCATAGATTTATACTTAAAATTCTTTACAACAAGGATCGATGTTTTCCTTCGGATGCCCTTTATCGACTTGCACACACTTCTCCTCTCTCCGTTCGTCATAAGCACCATCTCTGTACACTGGTTCATAAAATATTTCTTCATAAAACCCCTTCACACATGATGAAGTACAATTGGTTTTCGACAAGCTCAACCCGTAACGCGCTCATCCTGCCTCTTGTTAAGTCAGCCCAGTATCTAAAGTCCCCTTTGTTTTCCGGCTACTCTCATTGGTTATCATTACCATACGGTCTGAAAACTTGTTCTTCTATTGGTCAGTTTAAAGATCTACAATCACAACTGAACTAGACGCAATAATTATCATCGAAGAACATTCTCGAATACCTGGGTGATGCACGAATTTTGATAGTGCTCACTTCCGTTAATCGTTTTTCTTTGTAATTTTCCATTCATTTTCTGCTTTAATTCATATTTGCTTTGTTTTCCTAGCTTACTATTGCCGTGGCTGGCTCAACGCCCTTGTCTCAGGGGATTCTGTCCCTGCATTAACTATGCTTGTCACATGCTATGAGATTGTGTCTAATAATAATAATAATAATCCTTTTCCTCAACTACATTGCCAATTGCTGACCCGCGCAGATCAGGGCGGCGGGATAACGCATCAGCCATATTTTCCTTGCCGGGTTTGTGATTAACTGTGAAGTCATAGTCTGCAAGAAATTCAACCCATCTAGCTTCGCGCTTAGTGAGATTGTTTTTTTGGACCTCAAGTAGACTACGGCCATGCTGTCACTGAACACTTCAAAATGCTGGAATAGATAAATTCTCCAGGATCGCAGTGCAAACACCACCGCCAGGGTTTCGGGTTCTGCAGCAGTGTAATTTCGCTCCGCTTGTGACAGCTTACGACTGGCATATGCCACAGGATGCCAAGCACTATTGCTTTCCCCCTCTTGGAGAAGGACGCCTGCTATTGCAAAATCACTTGCGTCTGTTGCAACTCTGAAAGGCTTCTGCACGTTTGCTAGTTTCAACAGCGGTGCACTCAACAAGGCCTGTCTCAGGGATTCGAATGCATGCTGACGGGGGCCACTCCATTCGAACCTGGCATGTTTGCCAGTGATCTCCTCTAATGGCCGCGATATAGTAGAGTAGTGCTCAATAAATCTTCTAAAGTAGTTCGCAAAACCAAGGAACTGTCTCACCTCCGTAACTGTCGTCGGTGGCTGCCATTCCCTCACTGCTTTAAGCTTCTTTGGATCTGGAGCGATACATTCACCGTCGCAGCGATGCCCTAGAAACAGAACATCCTTGACACCAAACTCACATTTCGACTGCTTACAGAATAGCCTATTTTTCCGGAGCGTCTCAAGAACTGTCTGGATATGTTCAAGATGATCTTGCCAGGATTTGCTGAAGATAAGAATATCATCCAGAAACACTACCACAAACCGCCGTAATAACGGTTGGAGAATACTGTTCATCAGTGACTGAAACGTGGCAGGGGCGTTAGTTAATCCAAAGCCCATGACCCGGAACTGGAAATGACCGAAGAGAGTATTGATAGCCGTCTTAGGTACATCTTCCTGACGGATCCTAAGCTGATTGTATCCCGAGCGTAAATCCAGCTTACTGAAGTATGAGCTACCTTGAATGGTATCAAACAGGTCATCAATGTTTGGGAGGCAAGCTTTGTTTTTGATGGTGATCCTGTTCAAATTCCGCCAATCACAAACCATGCGCAATGAGCCATCAGACTTTTTAACGAAAAAGACTAGGGCACCGTATGGTGACTTGCTGGGTTCGATGAAGCCCTTGCGGAGGAGTTCCGTGAGCTGGGCTTGCAATTCGTCCATCTCGGGTTTGGGGAGACGGTAGGCAGCCCGTGATGGAGGAACGGCACCCTCCTCAGTCACAATCTCATGGTCGACATCCCTCTCTGGCGGAAGCTCGGTCGGCAGGTCGCCTGGAAAGATGTCCGAGTACCGCCGCAGAAGGTTAGCCAGCTGCTCTTGATGATCTGGGTGTTGTCTGGCGGCTGATGGCTTGCTGTCCTCCTCCTCCTCGTCGTCAGTAGCGTTGACCCACGCCAGGATTCCCTGCGCGCCTTTCCTCAACTCGCGGCGAGCCTGAGAACCAGATATGAGCATGCTCTCAATTGGCGGCGACTCCTGACGCTCCGTATCACTATTTTGGCCGGAAGGGCGTTTAGCAACGAGCGGCTCTCCGTTCAGTTTGACTTCGTTGGTCTGAAAGTTGATATCCGGATTGTGTCTGGTCAGCCATGGCTTGCCCAGGATAGCATCATAGCGGCTCAACGGAAAAACTGTGAAAGATTGGGTGTCGCTGAAGTCTTTCACGATAACCTTTACCGGACCGGTCCTCTGCAGTCCCGATGATGTCGATGAGCCATCAGCCAGGGTTACCTTCAGTGTTTCGTCCTTGCTCTCCGTAACAAGGCCGTTTCTTTGCACGAAAGCTTCCGATATGAAGTCGTGCGTCGATCCCGAGTCAATAAGCATAATTGCCCGGCGGCCGTTGATCCTGCCCTCAACACGGAGAAGGTCATGCTCCAAAGGAAGCTCCGTGTCCTGTACTGCGAGATCAACGTTGCTGACATGGGATTCCTGTTCGGCAACATCTTCCGAATCAGCTTGCAGCGTCGGTTCTTCCAGCTCTAGTACGCTGTAACGGTTGCGTATGTCAACCGGGTAACCGTTGGGTGCTTTCCGCTTGGTCGCCAGCGAGCGCACGCCATTTTTCACTGGCGACCAGCGCTTGGGTGTTGATTGCTGGGACAATCCCGAGCTAGGTGACCTGGCTTCCGACAAGCGAAGCATCCACCCTGCCGACTCAGGTGACGCCTTTCCTCCGGTGTTAGCCTTTGGGGTCGTACGAGCTGACTTCGGTGCTGAATCGGGTTCGGCTGTTGGTCCGCCGTTTGCGCCGACCTGATCGCTTGGCTCAGACCAGTGGGGTGCTCTCGCAGCACCCGGGTCTTGACAGATGGGCGCAGTCCATTTACGAACAGCAGTCCTCGGGTCAGCTCGTCGATCTCAGGCACTTGTAGGCTTAGGCGCGAGAACTCGGTGACATAGCTCTCCAAGCTTGAGTGCTGCCTGACAGCGAAGAGATCCAGTCGCACCCGCTCTTGCTGATGCAACGGACCGTACACCTTGGCGAGGGCTTCACGCAGCGCTGGCCACGTCGAGAACTCCACACCCGTATCCAACGTAGCGATGAGCCATAGCTTGGCGTTGCCGCTCAGGAAGCCCGCTGCGTAATCCACCATCACCGATGAGTCGGTGATTCCCAGTGACCGAATCGCCAGCTCAATGGACAAAGCCCACTCCTTGAACTGCGAGGGCTTGCCATCGAAGATCGGCGGCTCCTTAGCGTGCCGAGGCTTCCCGGACGAATGAGCGGGCGGCACAGGGAGCGGTTGTTGTCGGTTGCTCAGACGGGCGCTGACTTGGCGACTGGCTTCACGGACCTCGCTGGCCAACCTGAATAGCAACACAGAAAGAACAAGGATCACCACGACAATGGCGAGCTCCAAGAACACCATGTTAACCATCCTCCGCTACCAGTGTAACCGTTTGAAGGTATTCTTGGAAAAGACAATGCTTGCTCAAGGCAACACAACTGATAAAGGGCACTTCGTGCCCTAAGGTGATAACGCGCGTGCTGACAGGATAGGGAAAGGTGCAAGATACAGAGCTAGAGGGCAGATAAGGTTAGCGCTAACAGGGAACTGTTACAGTTCCATTGTTTGACTCACGAAAACAGTCTTGCAGTTCGACTAGCTCCTTCTTCCACATATCGCCTTCGAGAACCAGCTCCTCTTTCCTCTTCTTCACTCTGAGAAGTAGATCCTGGCACTGCTCATGTATCATTGTCTTGATACTGGACACTTGACTTGCAGAGTCACACTCAAATGTTGTGAGGAGATCACCGGCGTATTCCAGGCTTTCGTTCACTTCCTTTTCTTTGTCATCAGGGACGATTTTGCGCACGCGCTCCGTAAGTCTGCGTCTTAGCGCTGCGGCTACTTCAGTGGCATCATTGATCTGATCCATATGTGAAGCATGCTTGATTTCTGCCTTACACGTTTCACACAAAACCTCCCGACAGCGAGTGCAGTAATACCGTAACTCCATCGTGCTGTGGTAAGGGCAAACGTGCACTCGCCCTTGGGGAGATATCTGCTGATGGATACCTTGTGCATCCAACACGGGTGAGCGGACCACGACGTGAACGTTCGTTGATTCTTGTGGGATGCTAGAAGAATCCATACTTTTATCAGCAACCATTTGAAGATCCTTATCTTTCGCGTTCGTCTTCGTGGTTCCATCCTGACTATCTGGAACATTGTCAAACAGGGAGTCATCAACCAACACCTGTTGGTGATTGCGACCAGGCGGTGGACAAGGCGTAGTACGTCGGCATTTGGAACAGCGTATTCTACCATCTTCCTCAACACTGCCTGTAAGACAGTCTAAGCAGATCTTGTGAAGGCACTTGAGAAATTTTCCCGGTTTGCCGGCTCCATCCTTACATAATACACATGATGGTCGCATCTTAAAAAACGAACAAAACCAAATCTCTAACTACGCTACGAAATGGTCTGAGCTGATGTTCAACTGTATATCATCGAGAATACACTAAGAACATTGTACACTTCAGAAATGAATACACCAACTGTAGTTTGAAATCGTCGGGGAGATCAAGTTACATAAATAGGTGAAAAGTGCCGTCTTATCAGAGTAGTGAAAGTTTCCAGGCCATACATGTGTATTTGCTTTGCAGAGAGAAACTTCGGAAGGATTTTCGCGCCTGGGCAGGGTATATTTGGGCGAATGGTCGCGCGATAAGTGAGTTTTTTGCTTTCTTTTGTTGGTGCACATCGGGAAACTTGCACTAGCAGATAAAGCAACGTGTAGATCTACTGCAATGATGAAGAACAACCATTCCATGCGGATGATTCACCAGATGTCCGCGATAAAGGAAATTTTTTGCGAAGGTTTGGTGGCAGTTTCGTTCAACTACTGCTTTCAACGCTACCAGCGTTCTCGTACAATGTCACATTTCGTGCAATCAAGCGAAAATTCGCGCGAAGACTTAGCTCTACATAATCTCTGTATTGACCGACTATTAGTACCGGAAAAACTAGATTCAGCGCAAATCACAGGTAATGTGACGTCATTGTATCCTAGTAATGTGAACTACAGTGCTGGCAACTGAAATCCGACCCCCTGACCGGTGGTTTCACATTCTAGCGGGCTCTGTTTCGTAGTTTTACCATCCCGTGTTGGGTCTTTGCGGTGTGAGCGCACCGCTCAGGGGGTCGGATTTTAGTTGCAACACTGTATATATGTAGGACTCAGTGACCAGTCAAGGCCCCGTGACCAATCACGGTCCCCGTGACCAGTCAAACAGTCACAAACCCCCCATGACCAGTCACAAATTAGTTTACCAGTCACAATGCCCCATGACCAGTCACAAATCACCATACATGTACATGTGTAAAGTACACAGTTCGTGACTGCTCGCAGGGTGCTTCGTACTGCAGGATTTGTTGTGGAAACTATAATTCCCTATGAGCGGTCACAGAATGCAGTTGTGACCACTATAATTCCGTGCGAACAGTTACATGCGGAATGTACAGTTGTGACCACTCTTTCTCTGTGAGTAGTCACAGGCAGAATATAGGTTTTCTGTATTACAAGAGAGATTGGAGGCTTTGTCACAACTCTGAGTTTCACATATTACTACGATCGTCAGGCAACTGATGGCTCCTAAACGGGCAGCCTGAACATAAGAGGGAGCAAGGTGGGAAATTCTGAGGGTTATCATAGGCGACGGGTATCATAGTGCAGGAGTCAGGTGCAGGCGTGAAGTTGCCAAGTCTTC
This sequence comes from Sycon ciliatum, assembly GCF_964019385.1. Taxonomy (NCBI): domain Eukaryota; kingdom Metazoa; phylum Porifera; class Calcarea; order Leucosolenida; family Sycettidae; genus Sycon; species Sycon ciliatum. Next base: position 14,148,259 of record NC_088654.1, on the reverse strand, counting down.
AGACTTGGGGCTATGCAGCAGCAGTTCCAGCATGAATGACATAGAATAGAGCTGGGGACCACACATGCCCACACCATTACACACACATACACCCACACTCTCTCCCTTTTCTCACATACACTCACACGCGCACACACACACACACACACACACACTCATTCTCTAAATCTCTCTCTCTCACACACACGCACATATGTCATTCATTCTCTACATCACACACACACACACACACCTGGCCTAGTGTACAGCTGCCAAATGTTTAGCCACGCCGCCCCCGAGACAGGGGGAGAGTAGAAGAGAGAGAGTTTGAGACACACACACACACACATCCACACACACACACACACACACACACCTGGCCTGGTGTACAGCTGCCAAATGCTTGGCCACGCCGCCCCCAAGACAGGGGGGGGAGTAGAAGAGAGAGTTTGAGACACACACACACATCCACACACACACACATCCACGCACGCACACACAAACACACACACACACACACATTCTCTCTCTCTCACACACACACACACTCTCTTTCTCACGCATGCACACACACACACACTCACACATGCGCGCGCACAATTACTCACACACACACACACACACACACACAAATAGGCAGTGGGACTACCAGCTAGATTCACGTGACCTTGCGGACAAAGTTACGGAGGTAGAACTTGTTTTCACGACGACACTTGGACACAAGTACTTCTGTATTATTATTTTATCTCTTTTCCACCAATCCACAAGCCAAGAAGAGATGCGTAGACGGAAGAACCGTACTCTTGGTGATACTGATCGCAAACATGATTAATTCCTCCAGGCCATTGAGCACCCAATTCTAAACCTTATCTAAGCAAAGCAGCATGCCAGTTCAAGAACATCTCGTCAGACAACATATCGATACATGTCTGGTGCACTCTCACTAACAAGCAGGCATCGCAGGCTACATTCGCACCAGCAATCAAAAGAAGTTGAAGTGAGTGAATATCTCTATAAAATTAATAATTGGAAGACAAATAAAGGTGTGGAGGATCGCCCAAAAACACTGACAAGGAGACAGTAAACGGTACACAGTACTCGTATGCATGTACTTATACACGTTATAGCAGCACAACGAGAAAGACCATGATGCATAATGTTGCATCAATAAAATTTTACAGAGTTATTTTGGGAGTAGAAATGAAGATGTGTTCGAAGCAGTAAACTGCGTAAGCACTACGTTGAGCCAGAATATTGAAATACAGTTTCCTGCAGTCAAAACAAGACACTCACACTTCTCTGGTCTAGTTCGCCATTCTTATCGATAACCATGACTTGATTTAATTTCTTACGATGGTCCTTGAGAATGGATCAATGATGTCTTGAATAGATGTCTTCCTGAACGACTTCAACTGAGAGGCAGTTTCAGTTTCAACAAGCTGGACATTGTTTTTCTGTGGAGTCTTCCACAAGAAAGACAGAGCTACACACACGAAGGTGCTTGATGTACTCAGTACCTTCTTGGAAATGAACATGTTTTCATTTCCATCTTCATTATATTTTCGTCTCTGCATCGTCGACGATGTCCACTTCTGACTCCGTAATCTTGTCACCCATCCTCTCCAAAAACACAAATCGAGTGCTGCTTGCATGCTGGATCAGTTGAAGTCAGTCTCTGCTCTAGCAAGATCGGCATGCAAAAATTACATGACTGAAAATATTCCGAAATAGCTTTTCTGAACGACGAAGTTTGTTCTTCAAATTATGATGAATAGCACAACCTACTAGCCAGAACGTCCTCTCAAAAGAGATTCTATCTGAAGCCTGCAAGATTTTCGACCACCCTTCGTTTTGGAGAGGAGCCCACACACACCAGACTCGAGCTACAAGTAAACTACGCGGAGATCGAGAGTTGATCGAAATCTTTCTTGCTCACTTCTGAAACCTGTGAAGGAAAAAAGTATGCTGAACGCGTGAATTTATTACAGTTGAGTCGTAATATTTTGACGTGGATCCTGTGACCGTTCACAGAGAAAGTCGCGGCTGTTTCTGACTGGTCATCGGGATTCAAACTGGTGTGTGACTTTATGACTGCTCTTCGGGGATTTGTGACTGTTTGATTGGTCACGGGGATCGTGATCGGTCATCGAGACGTGACTGCTCACTGAGTCCTACATATATGTATATCGTCCTGAAGGTGGAAACTGTAGGGTCAAATTGCTTGGCTGATGGGTTGTTTTTTCCCCACGCACAAGTGCAAGAGTATTGTGAACCACATGATCCACATTATGCGCAAAAATTAGGCAAAATATTTCTGCTAGGTGTGCTGACGAGGAAGTCGGTGTGAACACTGTAATGCCCGTCGTGCTCGCCGCTAAGGTTTGATGTGGTGTTCCGTCATCAGAACTTTGTGTGTGATCTATGACTCTGCTAGTTTCTTGTCTCAATGCAATCATCAGACGACTTGATCTTGAGTTACGCATGGACTCAGTGTCAAGTACAGCAAAATACCTGTATGTTCCAGTCATTGCGGAAGAACTCTACGCAGTCCCATGTAAATCCGATGCCTAGCTTACTGGATGGGCAATTCTTATTGACGACAGTTACTCCAAAGTCTCGGTCGTGAACTGGTTGAATGGCTCGTGCTGTAGCCACTTCATCATGTACGTTGCTTATTGCCAAACACGCGAAAGCCTGTAAATATCGAGATGGAAATGAGTCTAGTTGTATGGACTCTCTGGGAGCACAACAACGTTTGGGAAAGAAGCTGGTCCTGGATTTCTGCAAATACAGCCAAGCTTTTAAAGGGAAATATGTCCGCTTTTTACTGAACAATGAACCATTAATTCTGGTCAGGCACAAGGAGTATCCAGCAACAGTTCTAGGAGGAAAACAGTCTGTTGACTAAAGTTAATTTGGACTGAGGCATGCGCTGCACTTTTTTTTATAACCTGATATCGGCACTGGCACTGGAGCTGCCGGGGAATAGCCATCTTCTATTCGACTTGCCCAGATTTGAATGCTGAAGACTTTCAATGCGGCTTCCGGCAAAGGTTGGCTTCGTCCATTTCTCATTAGGGCTGCAAGGTCAAATTGTTCTCCTGCAGATTCAGCATACCCCGGGAAAGGAAAGGAACAACTCAACAAATACAAAGAAAAACAAAAGGTAAGATAGCAGGCGAAAGGCACATAACTCATGTTCCATGATAAGTGCTTCATGGTATGGTATGGTATGGCATTGATTTATTTGAATTCGGTATCTCAACAGTACAATGTACAACTAGGGAAGATCCGAATGACATAGAAGCATAAACATAAATGTGGAGTAGGTGCTACAGCTGATCACTTTATCGCAGGTTGTGTGACTAAACTAATACCATTATGCAATTACACAAGAAATAAAAGCTGAATAAATACGACTGCATGACATGGGAGAAAAGCACCAATTAGAGCAAAACAAAGCGACACAACACTCCATGCACGGGATCTATTCGAAAAATAAAAATAAAATGCGAATACCAGACAAGGCTCCCACCTAGGCCCTCTATTATTCAACCTTTCTATCAACTCCCTTCCCAGCATTCCCCAATCCAGCGATCTGACTCTGTTGTTGTTGTTGTTGTTTCTTTATTTTACTTCACCATATGAACAGGCAAGACTGCCTTCTCACCGGGGCTGTTGGCCCACGGCTCTCACAATATGATGAAAATGTTTAAAATGTGTATGAAGAAGAAAGGAACGGAAAAGAAGATGAAATGAAAGGAAAGAAAACAGTAGGTATTAATTTTATGAAGGGGGGGGGTATGAAATGGGTATTATCATAGTTGATGAGAGAAGTATGATATACAATATTCTTGTTCTATAGACTATTTAGTACAGGCATTTCATGAGAGTCATGCATGGGCAAGGCAGGATTTGGACTAGGATAGAGGACAAGAACATAATTGATGAGCATCTGTTCAGGCAGAATCTGCGAAGAAGACATAGTAGGCACAACATCGGAGAGCTAGTTGACGAGGGAGATGAGGTCATAGCCAGACAGCAATGCTTGAAACGTGTGGCGTACGTCGCAAGCGCGAATATCAGCAGGGAGAGAGTTCCATGTGGTACTGCCAACAAAGGCGATAGAGCTACGGCCTGAGGGACCAGGTAGGAACGGCACTCTGAGCAGCTGGCTGACCTGACCACGCGTGACACAACTTCTGTCCACATCCGTGGCAATGAGGGAGTAGTAGGATTGGAACAGTGAGCTGGCTCTGCCATGAAGGCAGCGGAAGACGAAGAGAAGCAGACGTTGCACGTACAGCTGGTGGAGCTGAGGCATTGATAGTCTGGCAAATAGGGGAGCAGTGGGGGTCCTTCTGGGGAGTTGGAAGATGGCTCGTATGCCAGACTTAGCAATGCGTAGCAGTCGATGTAGCAGCAGTTTGGATAGAGCAGGAAAGAAACAGTTTGAGGCATAGCAGAGAACAGACTGGATCATACTCATGTACCAGGCCCGGCGGGCATTGAGTGAAAGGCACCGTCCATGGCGCCAGAGCTGCCCGATTGTAGTAGCAGTCTTGCTGGCAATAAAGTCCACTTGGGGCTTCCAGGACAGTTGGTCATCAAGCATGACACCGAGATACTTCGTGACTGGAGTAACATCAAGCACTGTGGTACCACACTTCACTTCAGATGGTCCATCCAGACACCCACGGGGTCTCACAAACATAACTTGGGTTTTACTGGCATTTAATAGCAGACCAATGTTGTCCAAGTACTCAGCGAGTCGTGTTACGGCGTTAGAGAGAACAGAGCACACTAAATCAGGCTGATAGTCGGAGTAGTCCAGAGCCACATCATCAGCGAATTCCTGGTGGCATACACTACCTGGTAGAACTGACGACATATCACTGGTGTACAGTACAAAAAGAAGAGGGCCCAGAACGCTGCCTTGAGGCACTCCTCGGGAGCATCCAACATATTGCGAAACTGAGTGTTCCACCCGTACACACTGCTGCCGCTCCGAGAGATAACTGAGGAACCATTCCAGTGGTGTGTCACAAATGCCAAGGTCAAACAGCACTTGCACAAGCCTGGCATGCTGGACTCTATCAAATGCCTTCGATAGATCTACCATTACTACCCCGGTGTGTTTTCGTTCCGATTTGGCCAATTTCCAGCGGTTGGAGGCAAGGATAAGAGCATCTTCTGTTGAGTGATTTCTTCGGTATGCAAATTGACTTGAAGGTAACAAGGAGTGATCATCTAGGAAAGTTGTCAGCTGTTTCTTGACAAAGTGTTCCAGTATGCGAGAAACAATAGGCAGTAGCGAGACGGGCCGATAGTTACGAGCTGACAGTGGGTCGCCATTTTTATACAATGGGCTGATAAGAGAATGTTTGAAAGTTGATGGCACTATACCAGACGCAAGAGATAAGTTGACGATCTTCATCAGGTATGGGGAGAGGGTGTCCGAGCAACGTTTCAACACAATACCTGGGATTCCATCACTTCCTGTAGCTTTATGTGGATCCACACATTGCAAACGCTTTGCGACATCATACAACGACACAGGTTGGAAGGCTGTAAGGGCATCAGATTTCGTAGGGCCAACTGGCATCTGTAGGTGCGTAGGTCGACTGGGGTCATGAACAACATCTGCAAAGAAGTCGCCCAGCTGGTCAGCTGATACCTGGGGTACTCGGCGGGTCTTCTTTCGTCCGGTGACAGTGTTCATCACGGACCAAAGTTTCCTCTGATCAGACGTATAGCATTGATCCATAAAGTAAGCATTCTTCAACTGTCTATCTAGCTTTCTGGCCTTGGCACGTGCAGCTCGGTGCTCCTGCTGGAGTGCCTCGTTTGCTCTATCTTGCATTAGACGACGGTGCAGTCTGTTTCGGTTCCGGACACACTCAACCAGCTCGCGAGTCAGCCAGGGACATGGACGCCGGTCTGCACGGCGGCGGGTGGTGATGGGTGCATGTTGGTCAAGGGTGGAGAGAATAGCATTGTTAAAGGAAGTTGTCATGGAGTCAACATCTTGATCATCGAAGCCGACAGACAGTATGCCATGTAAATCAGTTTGAAAGCAGCCCCAGTCAATCTGATGGAGACGACGACCCGTGACAGTTGATGTTCCCTTGCGAGCAGGTTTAGACGGAATCGGTAGATGAGCGAGTATGGCATAGTGATCACTTATATCGAGGTAAATTATTTCACATGTTCCACTTATAGCTGTTGTTGAGAGGAAAAGGTCGAGAATGGTCTGGGAATGTGCTGTCACTCGTGTTGCAGAGGATACGTAATTCTTCAGATCAAATCTCGTCAGAATATGCTGAAGAGGGTGGGCAGCATCACCAGGCATGCTGAAATCCACGTTAAAGTCACCAACGAGTACTGTGGAATGTTGCCGTCCTTGACAAGCTTGCTCAATGTTATTCTCAAAACCATCCCAGTACGATACAGGTTTGTTTGGTGGGCGATATGTACACCCGAGAACAGTGGTTCGCCCATTACTTGTAATTTCGATCCACATCATCTCTAGCTCTGGACACTCCAGGTCCGTGCGCCTTCTGGCATGGACAGAATCATGACAGTACACAGCGACGCCTCCTCCATGTTGACGATAACGGTCCTTTCGGAACAGCTTGTAATTCGGAATCGAAATCTCGCCGTCGCTAATGCATGGCTTCAGCCAAGTTTCAGCCAGGCCGAGGACATGGATTCCACGCACAGCAAGGTACTGTTGCACTTCGCCGACTTTTCTCTGTAGACTACATATATTGAGAAAGGATACGGCAAGCATAGCCTGGCTCATGACTTGTGGTGAACGATTTCCCGCCGCTATCATTGGGAACTGAGTTCAGTGTCTGTGGACGCATCGTCAGTCGTCGTCCTGCCCTTGTCCTTGCTGACAGGAGTTTGGGAGGCCTTGGATTCGGGAGCATTGAACACCCAGCGACGACAGTATGCTCGACCCCGCCAGAAACCCTTAGAAAGCAGCACCGCAGCTGTGGGTGCGCTCACAGTGAGCCGAGCGAATGCGGTCGAATTCTCAGGTTTCGCACTTTGTATTTGACACTTGTAGACGACAATAACAGCTGGGTTGTTGGCATTCCGTGTCACGTAGCCACGGAGTCGTTCTTCTGTCACTGTTGGTGACAGCCCTCCAACATACAGAACGACTTTCCTGCGAGGAGCACATACATCCTGCCACGGCTCCTCCGGAACAGGTGTTGTCGATGGGGATGTAGCTGCCGCTCTGGCAGCCTGGACCAGGTCTTCAATCTGCCGTGGCTCAGGTGGCCTTGGGTTTGCTGGGATTTCTGCAGCCGGCTGCTGCAGCAGTAATTTGCAGGGCTGTTTAGTCATGTCCGCAGAGTTCTGAGTGACCACTGAGGCAAATGTTGGTGCATCCTGGACAGATTGCTGCTGCTCAGTGGCAGAAACTGGCTGACGACTGGACTGAGTCGCAGCATCACTGGGTGTAGGACTGACCACCGAGGCAAATGTTGGCGCATCCAGGACAGATTGCTGCTGCTCAGTGACAGAAACTGGCAGACGACTGGACTGAGTCGCAGCATCACTGGGTGTAGGACTGAGCTTGACCAGCAGCCTCTCTATGAGACGCTGGAGTTGGGGCTGCAATGCTGCCGTTACCTCCGCCACAACAGCATCTCGGAGATAGGAAATACACGATGGGAGGGCTTTCACGACCTCATCCCGCACAAGTTCCTGCAGCCGGGAATTTTCAAATTGAGAATTTTCTCCCAGCGGAGAATTTTCAAGCTGAGAGTCTTTTCTCAGGGATTCGAGGGATCCGGCACAGTCACTTGAGACAAACTCTGCGGCCTCCTCCGCTGAGAACAGCCTCTTGTTGGTCTTAGCGGAACCCTCGGGTGAGGAATCCATCGAGAGATCACCTCGGCCTCGTTTGTTGGAGCCACGCGGAAGGGAGCTCGATCTTCGTGTCGGTTTCTCCTTCGACATTTTTTGTTTTTGTGTTTTCTGGTATTGTCTCTAATCGCCGTTGATGGCGAACCTACCACCACTACACTGCCCTACCACTACTACTACTACTACTACTACTACTACTACTACTGCTGAGATATATCCACCTCCAGACCGGCCTGATGCCGACTGGGCTCTCCAGGAGCGAGAATCTACGAGCTGAAAAAACGGTCCACCACTACTCCTAAGTCAAGCGGCGGCAGTCTCTGTTTGCGGATGATTCCAACATGGTCTGTGTTTCTCCGCCTACTGTCGTACCCGCCGCGCACACTGCCTCCCTGCAACTAGACCTTGATAGATGTGTGAACTGGTCCCATAAAGCTGAAGCAGTTTTCAATGCTAACAAATGTGTCCATGTTCCCTTTTGCAGACCTAAATCAAACCCACCTGATCCCAGGACCGTCACCATGGCCGGTACGTTACTGACCCAGCCCTCTTCCCACCGCCATCTGGGCATCATCCTCACTCCTTCACTCAATCTGTCCCCCCATATTCAACACATTACCAGCAAATTTCGAGGTCGGGTTTTTCTTTTAAACCACATGTCCAACTTCCTTCCTTTTCCTGCTGTGAATCTTTTGTATAAATGTTATGTTCGTCCCCTCCTTGAATATGCTGTTCCCGTTTGGATGTTTTCCGTTTCAGCCACCATGTCCACAACCCTTGATAAACTGCAGGCTACTGCTGCTAGAGCATACTTAAATAGTAAACTCAAGCGTCGGCCTGACTGGACGACTTCCAAAGAAGACCTCAATGTTCTGTCCTCTTGGGAATCGTTAGCATGGCGACGGCAGATTCTTGGCCTTGTCTATTTCCACCATGTATTCTCCCAATACCCCTCCTTGTTGTCTCACTTCCAGCTACCCTCTTCCCAAAGCAGTCGTCACCCTTCATCCATAATTCTTCCTAAAGCTGACACCTTCTTTCGTAAATCAACCCTTTTTTCTTTGAGTGTTGCCTGGAATAAACTTCCTGAAGATATTCGTTCACTCTCTACAACAGCGAAATTTAGTATTGCTGTTCGTCGGTATCATTCGCAATCTATGTTTTCTTTGAAAGGTATTCCTGACTTTTGTGTCTAGGCTAACCACATCTATGATAGTTTCAATAGTTTGTGTATATGTCAGTTATAGTAGTCCGCAATGCTGCTTTTCTAATTCTCATTATGATTAGCATGCAATGTACTACCCGAAGTACTGAATTTACTTCTTCTGTACTCTATATTCTAATGTATCTTCTACCTCTTCTCCCTTACGAACATACTTTCTCATTTTCCATACTTATATAGGAGACTCCCTTCGATAGGCATCTATTTGCCTCTGGAGGATCCGTGAAATAAAAATCAATCAATCAATCAGACAACGGCGATAGGTTTGTAAATAACTCAGTAATATAACTATGAATAAAATGAAGGCCGGAGACAACACGCAACTAAGTTACTTGTTCGACATGTATGTGTACTTTACAACAAATAATTTTGAAATCCAGAATCGATTTTCTCGTTCAAATCATCAGTGGGGCATCAGTTTTTGTATTGTGCCGTGCGCATTAAATCCAGCCGTTGAACGTCCTTTTTTGTGTAAGCAGAAAGAGCACGTTGTTCCACTTAGGTTATATCCGTAGATTGACACTTCGTCCAGTGCCTTATCGCCTTTCGTTATGTAATCTTGATACCTTTTAATGTTTTTATGTTTCCTCTAGTGGTTCTACTGCACTTGTATCATGATTGTATGTGGCATTTCTAACACCTACTATTACTGAACTTCAGTCTCATTGGTTGGTATCTTAATAAAGAAGTTTCAATTTTGTTTACTTTGTTTTGTTTCGCGTACCCAATCGGGAATTTGTTCAACAAGAGAGCGATCGGGGGAGGGAAAGTAATAGACGAGGGAAGAAAACAAAAAGAGAAAAATCGTGTATGCCCCGGAAAAGATACTGCAGTCAGCTGGTGATCAATAGTATGGATCCATTGTCAAACATGGCATTAGCTACTGTGGAGGTACTGTATAGCAGGAACTTTTCGGACGTAAATATTTTCGGACAAAGCCGAATTTCGACCTTTCGTTCGGATTTTATTTTCGTACAGTGCTGCATGCTAAATGCACGTGTTCGCAAGCAGTACCCATGTACAGTGCACATAAAGTCACATGAACAAATTTTAGTGCGGAATTAATTTTAGTACAAAAAGGTGGTGTACGAAATCGTACGAAAATATATTCCGTCCGAAAATTTCCTGCTATACAGTATTGAGCAAGGAATACAACAGATACAGTCTGTGACCAATTGTGTAAGGTACGGCTGCAGCTTTGAAGGTCTCCAGCGTTGTTCTGTGCTACCAATCAGTTCGAATAACACACATGATGACCTAGGCTATTAAGCATAGCGAGAGATCCTGGGCTTTAAAGCCCTCTCGTTATGTTCAATAACATTAATGCGTGTATGCCATTTGATCATTCGAACCATTAAAATTGGCTTCGTATAGTCGACTCCTGATATAACGAACAACATTGTGCAAGAGAATTACAATGTAGTTCTTCTTAGCCGAAGTTAGATAGAACAGAAATGCACCCACACTATGCAAGCAGCTTCAGTTGGTTTTATTATGTTCAAACACATTGACACTGAAGTACGTGTATCGCATTAGAACATTCACATTCATTGGCTTCGTATTACAATTTGTACTTAATAACAGAAACAATATAATTACTGTCTTCCAAACCGCCAATTGTCCTAATGAAAAAGACAACACATAAATCTGAATTAAGTTAAGCCGTTGAGCGAAGAAATTATCCATGACGTGAGCAAAAATAAACCCGATTGTTGGCAATGAAAACCATAACATGCGATATCTGTTATTGTGCCATTCACTGAGCATGGGAGTTAAAAGGCCTTTCCATCTCTTGCATTGATTGACTTCTTTATTATGTTCAAAAACGCTATGCGTGGATCGCAATCGAACATTGACACCATTAATACTGGCAAAATGTTCATCATGACGAGAAAACAAAGAAATCTGGATTAATCCGTTGAACGAGAAAATTACATGTATCTTTGAAGTGATCAGAAAGCAAGACCGCACAATTGTTGGCAATGAAAACCATAACATGCGATATCTTTTAAAGTCCCACTCGCCGAGCCTGGGCAACAGTTTACTTTGTCAGATATTGCATAAATTGATCCAGTTGTTCTTTATTGTGTTCGAAAACATATATACATGTTTCCCGTTGGAACATTCGCACCATCAATATTGGCTTTGTGTTTGGACCTATTCGTACGTAATATTTTTTAAGCAATCCCGATCGAAGATTATAGTGGTCAATGTAATACTTATCCTTGGTGTAGGGACAGTGTGTTATGTGTATGACGTCTCCAGCCACTAAATCACAAATAAGAGAAGACGAGGAGCACGAATTAGCTGAGGACGCGAGAACACGTTTCATTTCCTGGCTAGACTCAGCGCAGTCCCATGTAAATCCGATGTCTAGCTTACTGGATGGGCAACTCAGAATGAAGACTGCTACTCTAAAGTCTTGGTCTTGAACTGGTCGCATGGCTCGTGCTGTAGCCACTCCATCCTGTATTTGGCTTATTTCCAAACCCGCAAAAGCCTGTGAGCAACGAGAAGGAAATGAGTCTATTCGTATAGACTCTCTGGGAGAACAGCCACTTGTGTGAAAGAAGCTAGCCCCGTATTTGTGCAAATACAGCCAAGCCTGTAAAGGGAAAAACATGTCCAATTCCTTTTTCAAGGAACCATTTTGAAATTCTGGTAAAACACAAGGAGTATTCAGCAACAGTTCCAGGAGGAAAACAGTGGGTTGACTACAGCTAAGGTCCAGGAAGACACGCACTGCACCTTTGCTATAACCGGTTGTCGGCAACAGCACTGGAGCTGCCGGAGAAAAAAAACCTTCAATTCGAGTTGCCCAGATTTGAATGCTGGAGACTTTCAATGCGGCTTCAGACAAAGGTTGGCCTTGACTGTTTCTCACCCGAGCTGTAACGCTAAATGGTTCCGCTGCGAACGCAACATACTCCAGGCGAGGAAAGGAGCAACACGACAAATTAATGTCAGTGTTATCCACGACTTTACCCATGCCACCAAAGTGTTCTTGCAGTTCCGAAGGTGTCTTGCAAGTAAATGTTATTCTCTGCATTAGCGAGCTTGTTTTGGCCATAATGTCACTGGACGCTTCAGTAAGAAGTTGAATCGAGTATGGATGCATTTTAACAAGGTCTTCGTTTTTAACAGCATATCTGATTCCGTCAAGTACATGCTGAAAAGCGCCCTTCCCATTGTTCAACTCACGGTAACACTCCTGCAGTTCGAATAGCTCCTTCTTCCGCATACCGCCTTTGTCAATCAGCTTCTCTTTTCGCTTCTCGACTTGAAGAAGTAGCTCCTGGCACTGCTCAGGTATCATTGTCTTGATACTAGACACCTGACTTGCAGAGTCACACTCAAATGCTGTGAGGAGATCACCGGAGTACTCCAGGCTTTCATTCACTTCCTTTTCTTTGCCATCAGGGACGATTTTGCGCAGGCGCACCATAAGACTGTGTCTTAGCGCTGCGGCTACTTCAGTGCCATCATTGACCTGATCGATGTGTGACGCATGCTTGATTTGTGCCTTACACGTTTTACACAAAACCTCCCGACAGCGAGTGCAGTAATACTGTAACTCCATAGTGCCGTGGTAAGGGCAAATGTGCACTCGTCCCTGATGAGGCATCTGCTGATGGAAACCTTCGGCATCCTCTATTGTGGAACGGACGACGTGAGAGCTTGTTGCTTCTTGTGGGATGCTAGAAAGATCCATACTTTCATCAGAGACAATTTCTAGATCACTGTCTTCAGATTTCGCCTTCTTGGTTCCAAAATGACTATCTGGAACATTGTCGAACATGGAGTCATCAACCAACACCTGTCGGTGACTGCGTGCGGGCGGTGGACATGGGGTTGTACGTCGACATTTGGAACAGCGTATCTTCCCATCTTCCTCAACACTGCCTGCAAGACAGTCTAAGCAGATCTTGTGAAGACATTTGAGAAGTTTTCCCGCTTTCTCTGCTCCATTCTTGCAGGATACACATGGTGGCCGCATCTTCAACAAAGTAGATCACCGAATCTGTAAAAGTATTCAAAGCTTCTGTTAAACTATATATCACGGAGGATACAGCAACAAGGTTTGCACTTCGCGAGAGAATAGTTAGCTACTGTCGTTGTGATAAACTTATAAAAATGGGTAAAATTTATCAGAGTGGTAAAAATTTCAGTGTTGTACATGTGTGAGCGTGCCATGATGTTCTGCAGAGCGAAATTTCGCAAGCATTCTCGGGGCTGGGCTCGACAAAATTCGGGCGAATGTTCGTGCGACGTTTGAGTTTTTCTTGTTTTTTTCGATGGTCCATATCGGACAACTTGCAGTAGCGGTCAAATCACCGTGCACATCTACTGCACTGTGCCTTGCGACTCGCACAGCATTGCACGCGGATGGTTCACAACCTTTCTGCGATGAGCGAGTTTGGTTCAATTTTTCATTTCAAAGCCGCTAGCGCTCGCGTGAATTTTCGAGTTTTGTCCCATCAAGGTAACGTTTGCGCGAAGGGTTCGCTCTGCAAAATCTCTCTGTTGACCTAGTACCCGAAAAAGTTATAATTCGGCGCAATTCACAAGCAATGGCATGGTAGTATTTCCAACGAAAGTGCACTATTTCGTCCTGTACATGTAGGAAGAGAATCTAACAAATCATGGCCGAAGTCGCAACCACAATTCGGTACTGTTGTGCCGAGCACGCGGCTTGCGATTAGCTAGTTTTGGACGCGACATCGTTGTCAATGATCAAGGGTCCTCGACATCATTCTGCTCTCACCATCCAGGTGTTCAGGAGGTGTTTTTTGCGCTGGTAACTGAGCATCTCTGTAAGTGGGTAGGTCTGGTGAATTTTGTGCCTGGAGAGCACATGATAAGTGGTTATCTTCCTGCAAATTCTTCCTCAGCCTACTCAAGCTCAACTGATGAGGCCTTTATTCCCTGAAACACGGTGTATTGAGCAGGGAGTGGTGCTTTCCTGACGGTTTGCCGAGTTGAAGGTTCAATAGACTTCTCTTGTGCTCTGGATGGCAGTCGTGTCAAGTGAAGTTGGCGGAATAGCACGAGCTCCAGCATGGGGAGGAAACCCTTTGCTAAGGTATTTTTTGCACGCCAGATAATAAATAATGTGAACCATAGTGGGCGCAAAACAGGCAATTATACCCACTATCCTTCTTTCTTAATCATTGTTGTGATTTTCTTTCAAGCAGTGTGCATAATTAGTAAATTGATGTTGCTGTTTTTTTGTTTTTGTTTTTGTTTTCTTTTTGGTTTCCCGTTCTCGATGCCTTCTATTCGGTACTCTTTGTAGTTGTACTTCTGTACTGTTGAGCTATCCGAATTAAAATAAACACTAAAAAAACTATCCCCACTAGGTTTGGTGACGAGGGAGTCCGTGTGAGCACTGCAATAGCTAGGGTTGCAAGAAATGTCCGAATATTTGATTTACATTCGTTTCGAACCCGATGGAAGGAATTTTCCCTTCAGAATATTCGTTCATTGTGACACGTACCCACGCTGTGTGAGTCACTCTGCTCTTGTGTCGATCCATCGTAGTAATTCTAGAACGAATGGGGTGATATGTACATGCCTTATTCGTTGAGAAAAAGGACTATGACTTGAAAGAGACTCCACATGACATCTACTTGGTCTAGAACGACCGGGGACTACACAAACTCTTTTCAAGATTCGCTTGGTGCAGAATATACGATTTGTTTGGAAAAAATCGATTTCGTTGCTGATTGATTATTTGTTTCAACCCTAGAAATACAAAATTCATCATTTTGAGAGACTATTATTCGTTAGTCATTCTTTATGAGTGAATATTCGTGCTGGTATCTGCAAGCGTCGTCTGATTTCGTCTGGTCACAAGACAAATCTACCACCAGAATTTGACGGACCTACTGAAGACGACATCAACGAATAATGACTTCTCCTGAACCAGAAATTCTGCCATTATTGTGATGAAGGATGATCTGCTGCAAGGATTATTGCGTCAGACGCCAACCCCGTAGTCAAGATCTGGATGAAAACGGCATCTCACAGTTCGCAACTGCATCCCACACTGCTTTCTACCCAACATCGACTTTCGAGGTTCGCGAAGTATTTGTTTTGTGCAGTTAGCAACTTTCGAATGGGATGTTAGACGTCCAAAATGATTTTTTTGGCTGTCACTCGGCTTCCACTTGTTAAGTACTTTACATCCATCTTTGTCACCAAATCAGTATACTTTGTGACGTGTAGTTTCGCGCAGCGTATTTCTGTGTACCTTTATTTCTCCTTGTGATTGACTTCGCACCTGTGATGGTTGTGTATGTACTGTTCATACCACCCCCGTAAAGACACACCATTCGCTCACCTAACGGCAAATTATTATTATTATTTATTTTACTTCACCAAATGAGCAGGCAGAGATGCCTTCTCACCTGCCCATAGGACAGGTTCTCACAGAATGATGAAGGGATGATATGCAAGGGAAAACAAGAAATGATATTAATTATTATATAATACAGAAAGGACCAAAAGAAGAAAAGGAAAAATTTATATGAAGACAATTTCATGGAGTCAGAAATAGAAAGACAATAATTTCATGGAGTCAAAGAATAGAAAGACAATCTCATGGAGTCAGGAACACGTGGTTGATTTTATAGACATGCATGCACAAATGTGATAGATGAGAAGGTTAGAATTTATGGCAGATAATACAAGTTTAACGAGGATATTCACAAAGTAAGTATACCAATGGCAGAAAGAGCTTTTCGGAAGGGACCAGGGACACGTAATCACTCCAAAATCAGAGGGGAGAGCGTTCCAGAGAATGCTTCCCCGAAACATCATGGTCGATCGTCCCGCAGGCCCACAAAGAAAGGGAACTTGAAGCAAGTTGGACACTTGTCCCCGTGTGGTGCGCTGATCCTCCGGAACAGTCTCTGGGGCCGTTCGGGTGAATAACTGTTGAAGAAGGGGGCTACAGGAGGAGCTTCTTGACATCGGTTTTCAAAATGACCTGGGACAGTAGCATGATGTCATCTACCCCCACCCCATCCCGCCTTGATCCCGGCCGCGACCCCCCCCCCCCCCCTCAGCCAAATCCTGGACACGCCACTGACACGGTTCCTAGTGTGTACATGAAGACCAGGTAGCAGCGTGAGTCCGTTTAGCTCCTGTATTGTGAAAACAGACGTCGAGGAGCCTTGGTCATTGTCCGTTCCTAACCAGCTAGTTCAAACCTACGCTGGGCACACGAGTACGAAGTAGTGGTTGCGACTTCAGCGATGATTGTTAGGAAAGGGTTTCTCACTCAAAATATGAGGGATGAATTCCTCGAAACACGGTGTAATGAGCAGGGAGTGGTGCTTTCTCACAGGTTTGCCGAATCCAAGGTTCGATGGACTTCTCGTGTGCTCAGTATGGCCGTCGTGAGTCCGTAAAGTCAGGTCGACGGAATAGTGCGAGCTCCAGTGTGGGGAGCAAACCCTTTCTTGCAGTGGTGCATTATAGATATGCCATCATTTATTTATTTCAGCTTCTCGTGGCCAGAGAATATAGGCCAGTATGGAGGGAGGGGGGCGGTAGCCAGCCATGGCAGTAAACAAAAACAAAGCAAAAGTAAATAAATATTACACATTACTGGAGGCAAAGAGAAACAAATCTGGATGAAGAATTAGCAGTTATTAGAACACGAGCTTCATGTTGGCCTTGAAATCCTTTAGCGTACAAGACGATTTTACTGATAGAGGCAGGGCCAGCCAGAGAGAATAGGCAGCGAAAAACGGAGATCTGGTATAAGCTGATGTTCAGGCTTTAGGTAAAGTGCAGGGATTGCGCGTAGGACGAGTGCGAAGAAACCAGTTATATTTAATCAAGTGAGGCGGGGCTTTGTCAAGACGAATAGAATGAACAACAATACACAGTTTTCGATCCGCTTGACTAGAGATAGGGAAGGTGTTAAACATATCATACAGCTCGGCAGAAGGAAAGTATGACGGTTTGCGGAAAAGGACTTTGAGTATCCTCTTATTGTGGACTTCCAGGGTACTCATTATCGATTTACTTAGTTGGGATGACCAGGCGGTTGAGCAATAGAGACAAATGGGGAGAATAGAGCAATGATAAAAAAGGCGAATGCATTCAAGCGGTAGGTAGGAGCAGTGAGACACTCATAACACCCCATCATACCATCCTCTGGAGAAGTATCTTAAATATTTCTATCTTTATTTATCAAATATACCACTCTTTGGTCTAGAAAGAATACTTTTTTTTGTTGATATACCATCCTCTGCTGGTCCCACAATCCCGCTGGTTGCGAGTAACTGTGATCACTATTCTTAGGATAGACACGTTAATAGGAAGCATACGCCATCGACACCCACATTTGCAATCCAAGGATCAGATATCGGTTATTTTGGCCGGGCATACGCCAGATCAACGTTGTGTATGGTGAATTGTTTTTTTGAAAGAAGTGAGGTTCCCATTTCCGGAATATGAAAAAGAAACAATATAACTAGTGACAAAACTCAAATATCCATTATGACAAGACAACACAAAAGTATCAAGTTCACTAAGCCGCTGAACAAGGAAGTTATCAATTACTTGATCAGAAAAGAGCATGATTCGTGGCGATTCAAAAATGTATCACTGTTACTTGCCTACAGTCTTGGCCGAGGCGAAAAGATGGGTTTTATAATCTTGCATGAATTGATTTTGCTGTTTTTTATTCTGTTCAAAAACTTGAATGCGTGTATCGCGATGGAACATTCGCACCATTAATATTGGCTTCGTATTTGAATCTATACTTACGCTATGGTTGTTCTTTAACAGTCCAGAGCGAGGACAATAGTGGTCAATGTTATACTTACACTGCTTGTTGGGACAACGTGTTACGTATATTAGATCTCCAGTTACTAAATTACAAATAGGAGTAGACGAGGAGGGCGATCTAGCGGAAGACGCGAGAACAAGTTTCATTTCTTGGCTAGTATCTGGACATTCCCATGTAAATCCAATGGTTATCTTGCTGGATGGGCAATTCGCAATAAGAAATATTACTGCAAAGCCTCGGTCTTGAACTGGTCGACTTGCTCGTGCAGTAGCGACTCCATACCGTTCTTGGATGATCTCCATACCCGCGAACGCCTGTGATAGGTGAGATTGACATCGAGCGATTTGTATGTTCTCTCTCGGAGAACAGAAATGGGTGTGAAAGTAGCTGGCCCTGGATTTATACAAATACAGCCAAGTTTTTAATGGGAAAAACCTGTACAATTCCTTTTTCAAGGATCCAATTTGAAATTCTGGTATAGAGCAAGGAGTATCCAGCAACAGTTCTAGGAGGAAAACCGTCGGTCGACTCAATTTAAGCTGGATTCCGGCATGCACCCACCCTTCGCTGTAGTCTGATATCGGCACCAGCACTGGAGCTGCCGGAGAAAAAAAACCTTCAATTCGAGTTGCCCAGATTTGAATGCTGGAGACTTTCAATGCGGCTTCAGACAAAGCTTGGCCTTGACTGTTTCTCACCAGAGCTGTAACGCTAAATGGTTCCCCTGCGAACTCATCATACTCCTGGCGAGGAAAGGAACAACACGACAAATTAATGTCAGTGTTATCCACGACTTTACCCATGCCACCAAAGTGTTCTTGCAGTTCGCAAGGTTTTTTGCACGTAAATGTCCTTCTCTGCATTATCGAGCTTGTTTTGGCCATAATGTCACTGGACGCTTCGGTAAGAAGTTGAACCGAGTGTGGATGCATTTTAACAAGGTCTTCGTTTTTAAAAGCATATCTGATTCCGTCAAGTACATGCAGAAAAGCGCCCTTCCCATTGTTCAACTCGTTGTAACATTCCTGCAGTTCGAATAGGTGCTTCTTCCGCATACTGCCTTCGTCAATCAGCTTCTCTTTTCGCTTCTTGACTCGAAGAAGTAGCTCCTGGCACTGCTTCTCTATCATTGTCTTGATCCTGGACACTTGACTTGCAGAGTCACATTCAAATGCTGTGAGGAGATCACCGGCGTAATCCAGGCTTTCATTAACTTCCTTTTCTTTGTCATCAGGGACGATTTTGCGCAGCCGCTCCGTAAGTCTGTGTCTTAGCGTTGCAGCTACTTCAGTAGCATCATTGATCTGATCGATGTGTGACTCGTGCTTGATTTGTGCCTTACACGTTTCACACAAAACCTCCCGACAGCGAGTGCAGTAATATCGTAACTTCATCGTGCTGTGGTAAGGGCAAAAGTGCACTCGCCCGTCGTGAGGTATCTGCTTGTGAAAAACTTGAGCATCCACCTCAGTGGGACGGACGACGAGAGAGCTCGTTGGCTGTTGTGGGATGCTAGACGGGTTCATATTTTCATCAGCGAAGACTTCAAGAACCTTATCTTTCTCGTTCGCCTTCTTGGTTCCATCATGACTTTCTGGAACAGAGTCAAACATGGAGGCATCAACCAACACCTGTCGGTGACTGCGACCGGGCGGTGGACACGGGGTTGTACGTCGACATTTGGAACAGCGTATCCATCCATCTTGCTGAATGCTGTTTGAAAGACAGTCCAAGCAGATCTTGTGAAGACACTTGAGAAGTTTTCCCGCCTTGCCGGCTCCGTCTTGGCAGAATACGCATAGTGGCCGCATCATTCAAACGAACACAACCCAAGTAGTCAGAGTAATCCAGCCTGCTGTTCAGCTGTATATCACGGAGAATATACCAAGCACACTTTGCAATTCACAACTGAACAGTTTGAAATCGTCTTTGAGATCGACTTACTTTATGTAATCGGCGAACGTTGCCGTCTTCTCAGAGGGCGACGTGCCCAAGGAGGCACCAGACTGATAATGAGTACTGCGACATTCCACGACAAGGATGTGAGTTTGAGCACTGCTCGATAGCGCCAGTGGTCTGAATTGCCATGCCATACTTGCATAGAAGAGGTTGGTGCGACTTCGGCGATAGTGTGTTGCTCCTTACGTAGGAGCTTGCGCTATTCCAACGGACTTGAATTCTCACTTTATTGACTCATGACTGCCATCCGGAGCATGCGAATGGATGGCAGTAGTGAGTCAGCGAGACGTGAGAATTCAAGTCGACAGGAATAGCGCAAGCTCCCATGTAGGGAGCAACACACAATTTTCCATACATGTTGTGGAATGATGTGGAATAATAATTATAGTATTTCTGCAAAGACTTTCACCTCTGTTTTCGCGAAAATGTTGGCGAGAAAATGTTGTGCGACGTTTGAATTTTGCTTGATTTTTGTGCGTCCATGTCGGAAAACTTGCACTAGCAGACAAAGCAACGTGCAAATGCACTGCACTGTGCCTAGTGAAGCACAAACGATCTCATAAGGATGGTTCAGCACCTGTCCGAGCTGAACAAAACTTTCTGCGAAGGTTTGCAACTTTGCATAGAATATCGCCGAGTTGCTTTCGAATGTAGGAGGATTCACGTGAAATTTCGAATTTCCTGCAATCAAGCGAAATTTAGGCAAGGATTCGCTCTGCAAAATCTCTTCATGTATATTGACCAAGTGTCCGAGTAACTACAAATCATCGCAACTCACAGTTGTTAATGTTAGCATTCCAATCCTCTCTGATTCTCTGTTTGCTCTGGTGCGCCACAAGGGTCCACCTTCGGGTCGCTAATTTCCGTGGCCTTTGCCAACTACCTCCTTGTCCTTGATCCTGGTGTGTCTCAGTTTGCAGACGACACCTGTATGCTGCGTGGTCCCTCTGTTCCCCATCTTATATTGGACCTCCAAGCGGGTATGACGGATGTCATCTCGCGGATGACATTGTGGAAGCTAATATCTAACGTCGGAAGGACCAAGGTAATGATCATTCCGCCACTGTCTACCACTCTCTATACCCCGCCCCCCTCCCTAGTATTCCAGTTCTCCACCCCCCCCCCCCCCCCTAAAATGTGTATACCATCAAGGGCATCTTGATATCCTTCTTGATGCCAATCTTTCATGCAATCACCATGTTGCCCACATATGCACGAAGAATGGTCAGGCCATAGCGCACACATAGCGCCGATCTCCTGACTGCTGTCCTGCCCTTTTTTATATTGCATATGCAGGTACAGCTTGCCACATTCTGCGGGTGCCGTCTTGGTGACTCCCGTTGGATTATTTAGTCGGCATTGTGGGCTAAGTGCCTTTTTTCTTTGCCTTCACACCTGTACTCAGGTGCTGAGACGGCGCTGATATAATAGGAGTTCTGAAAGTGAAAAATGCCAGGCGACCGACTTACGGCGGGGTTTGTTCACCCAAATAATATGGGGGATTACTTGCACTAGCAGTCGGTAATGTAAACACGACGTCATAATCATAAATTATACAGCGACGGGTTTAAACATGGGCTGAAGAAAACCAGTAATTATGGTATGATACCTGGGGATTATGCACACAAGATCACCAAGGAATGAGATGCCGGTCCTGGGCCTTGGTGCGTCATTATACCCGGGCTGTGAGGGCCGGCGTGCGGATTTTGCTTGCACACTTTAGACAAATCCACACACCCACTCGACAATGTAATACAGTGTTTGTAGTCTGGAACGAGGTCAAACCGAATGAGACAACTGAGTGCGAGTTGAGTTGGACCAACATTTGGGCAATGCGAGAAGGGTATCAGCAGCGTCCAACAGCCGCAGGAACAGCAGCAGGTGATGATGGAGTACCAAAGGGCTTGTATAATGCACACTGCAGTGAGAAACAAGAGAATCCTTACTGTGGTATGCGAAATCTCTTTAACCTTTATTCTGCCATTGTTCCCATTATGGGAACAAGAAAAAGGAATTTTAGCCCTCGGTCTAGGCTTTCCCCAAATCGGTCCGTTTTTTCGCATATTCGGCTTTTCGCTAGGCTCAAGATACATAAGATTCGCTTCTCGACTTGAAGAAGTAGCCCCTGGCACTGCTCACGTATCATTGTCTTGATACTAGACACCTGACTTGCAGAGTCACACTCAAATGCTGTGAGGAGATCACCGGCGTACTCCAGGCTTTCATTCACTTCCTTTTCTTTGCCATCAGGGACGATTTTGCGCAGGCGCACCATAAGACTGTGTCTTAGCGCTGCGGCTACTTCAGTGCCATCATTGACCTGATCGATGTGTGACGCATGCTTGATTTGTGCCTTACACGTTTTACACAAAACCTCCCGACAGCGAGTGCAGTAATACTGTAACTCCATAGTGCCGTGGTAAGGGCAAACGTGCACTCGTCCCTGATGAGGCATCTGCTGATGGAAACCTTCGGCATCCTCTATTGTGGAACGGACGACGTGAGAGCTTGTTGCTTCTTGTGGGATGCTAGAAAGATCCATACTTTCATCAGGGACAATTTCTAGATCACTGTCTTTAGATTTCGCCTTCTTGGTTCCAAAATGACTATCTGGAACATTGTCGAACATGGAGTCATCAACCAACACCTGTCGGTGACTGCGTGCGGGCGGTGGACATGGGGTTGTACGTCGACATTTGGAACAGCGTATCTTCCCATCTTCCTCAACACTGCCTGCAAGACAGTCTAAGCAGATCTTGTGAAGACATTTGAGAAGTTTTCCCGCTTTCTCTGCTCCATTCTTGCAGGATACATATGGTGGCCGCATCTTCAACAAAGTGGATCACCGAATCTGTAAAAGTATTCAATGCTTCTGTTAAACTATATATCACGGAGGATACAGCAACAAGGTTTGCACTTCGCGAGAGAATAGTTTGCTACTGTCGTTGAGATCAACTTATAAAAATGGGTAAAATTTATCAGAGTGGTGAAAAATTCAGTGTTATACATGTGTGAGCGTGCCATGATGTTCTGCAGAGCGAAATTTCGCAAGAATTCTCGGGGCTGGGCTTGACAAAATTCGGGCGAATGTTCGTGCGACGTTTGAGTTTTTCTTGTTTTTTCGATGGTCCATATCGGACAACTTGCAGTAGCAGTCAAATCACCGTGCACATCTACTGCACTGTGCCTTGCGACTCGCACAGCATTGCATACGGATGGTTCACAACCTTTCTGCGATGAGCGAGTTTGGTTCAATTTTTCATTTCAAAGCCGCTAGCGCTCGCGTGAATTGTCGAGTTTTGTCCCATCAAGGTAACGTTTGCGCGAAGGGTTCGCTCTGCAAAATCTCTCTGTTGACCTAGTACCCGAAAAAGTTAAATTCAGCGCAATTCACAAGCAATGGTATGGCAGTATTTCCAACGAAAGTGCACTATTTCGTCCTGTACATGTAGGAAGAGAATCTAACAAATCATGGCCGAAGTCGTAACCACAATTCGGTACTGGTGTGATGAGCACGCGGCTTGCGTTTTGGACGCGACATCGTTGTCGATGATCAAGGGTCATTGACATCATTCTGCTCTCACCATCCAGGTGTTCAGGAGGTGTTTTTTGCGCTGGTAAATGAGCATCTCTGTAAGTGGGTAGGTCTGGTGAATTTTGTGCATGGAGAGCACATGATAAGTGGTCATCTTCCTGCAAATTCTTCCTCAGCCTACTCAAGCTCAACTGATAAGGCCTTTATTCCCTGAAACACGGTGTATTGAGCAGGGAGTGGTGCTTTCCTGACGGTTTGCCGAGTTGAAGGTTCAATAGACTTCTCTTGTGCTCTGGATGGCAGTCGTGTCAAGTGAAGTTGGCGGAATAGCACGAGCTCCAGCATGGGGAGGAAACCCTTTGCTAAGGTATTTTTTGCACGCCCGATAATAAATAATGTGAACCATAGTGGGCGCAAAACAGGTAATTATACCCACTATCCTTCTTTCTTAATCATTGTTGTGATTTGCTTTCAAGCAGTGTGCATAATTAGTAAATTGATGTTGCTGTTTTTTTGTTTTTGTTGTTGTTTTCTTTTTGGTTTCCCGTTCTCGGTGCCTTCTATTCGGTACTCTTTGTAGTTGTACTTCTGTACTGTTGAGCTATCCGAATTAAATTAAACACTAAAAAAATATCCCCACTAGGTTTGGTGACGAGGGAGTCCGTGTGAGCACTGCAATAGCTAGGGTTGCAAGAAATGTCCGAATATTCGATTTACATTCGTTTCGAAACCGATGGAAGGAATTTTCCCTTCAGAATATTCGTTCATTGTGACACGTGCCCACGCTGTGTGAGTCACTCTGCTCTTGTGTCGATCCATCGTAGTAATTCTAGAACGAATGGGGTGATATGTACATGCCTTATTCGTTGAGAAAAAGGACTATGACTTGAAAGAGACTCCACATGACATCTACTTGGTCTAGAACGACCGGGGACTACACAAACTCTTTTCAAGACAAAAATTCATCATTTTGAGAGAATATTATTCGTTAGTCGTTCGTTATGTGTGAATATTCGTGCTGGTATCTGCAAGCGTCGTCTGGTCTCGTCTGGTCACTAGACAAATCTACCACCAGAATTTGACGGACCTACTGAAGACCACATCAACGAATAATGACTTCTCCTGAACCAGAAATTCTGCCATTATTGTGATGAAGGATGATCTGCTGCAAGGATTATTGCGTCAGACGCCAACCCCGTAGTCAAGATCTGGATGAAAACGTCGCTTTAAACATCTCACAGTTGGCAACTCCATCCCACACTGCTTTCTACCCAACATCAACTTTCGAGGTTCGCGAAGTATTTGTTTTGTGCAGTTAGCAACTTTCGAATGAGATGTCAGACGTCCAAAATGATTTTTTTGGCTGTCACTCGGCTTCCACTTGTTAAGTACTTTACATCCATCTTTGTCACCACATCAGTATACTTTGTGACGTATAGTTTCGCGCAACGTATTTCTGTGTACCTTTCTTTCTCCTTGTGATTGACTTCGCACCTGTGATGGTTGTGTATGTTCTGTTCATACCACCTCCGTAAAGACACACGGTTCCTAGTGTGTACATGAAGACCAGATAGCAGCGCGAGTCCGTTTAGCTCCTCGTCGAGGAGCCTTGGTCATGTCCGCTCCTAACCAGCTAGTTCAAACCTACGCTGGGCACAACAGTACGAAGTAGTGGTTGCGACTTCAGCGATGATTGTTAGGAAAGGGTTTCTCACTCAAAAGATGAGGGGTGAATTCCTCGAAACACGGTGTAATGAGCAGGGAGTGGTGCTTTCTCACAGGTTTGCCAAATCCAAGGTTCGATGGACTTCTCGTGTGCTCAGTATGGCCATCGTGAGTCCGTAAAGTCAGGTCGACGGAATAGTGCGAGCTCCAGTGTGGGGAGCAAACCCTTTCTTGCCGTGGTGTATTATAGATATGCCATCATTTATTTATTTCACCTTCCCGTCGCCAGAGAAAATAGGCCAGTATGGAGGGAGGGGGGGGGGGCGGTAGCCAGCCATGGCAGTAAACAAAAACAAAGCAAAAGTAAATAAATATTACACATTACTGGAGGCAAAGAGAAACAAATCTGGATGAAGAATTAGCAGTTATTGGAACACGAGCTTCCTGTTGGCCTTGAAATCCTTTAGCGTACAAGACGATTTTACTGATAGAGGCAGGGCCAGCCAGAGAGAATTGGCAGCGAAAAACGGAGATCTGGTATAAGCTGATGTTTGGGCTTTAGGTAAAGTGGAGGGATTGCGCGTAGGACGAGTGGGAAGAAACCAGTTATATTTACGCAAGTGTGGCGGGGCTTTGTCAAGACGAATAGAATGAACAACAATACACAGTTTTTGATCCGCTTGACTAGAGATAGGGAAGGTGTTAAACATATCATACCGCTCGGCAAAAGGAAAGTATGATGGTTTGCGGAAAAGGACTTTGAGCATCCTCTTATTGTGGACTTCCAGCGTACTCATTAACGATTTACTTAGTAGGGATGGCCAGGCGGTTGAGCAATAGAGACAAATGGGGAGAATAGAGCAATGACGAAAAAAAGGCGAATGCATTGAAGCGGTAGGTAGGAGCAGTGAGACACTCATAACACCCCATCACACCATCCTCTGGAGAGGTATCGTAAATATTTCTATCTTTATTTATCAAATATACCACTCTTTGGTCTAGAAAGAATACTTTTTTTTGTTGATATACCATCCTCTGCTCGTCCCACAATCCCACTGGTTGCGAGTGACTGTGATCACTAATCTTACGATAGACACGTTAATAGGAAGCATACGCCATCGACACCCACATTTGCAATCCAAGGATCAGATATCGGTTATTTTGGCCGGGCATATGCGAGATCAACTTTGTGTATGGTGAATTGTCTGTTTGAAAGAAGTGAGGTTCCCATTTCCGGAATATGCAAAAGAAACAATATAGATTGTGACAAAACTCAAATACCCATTATGACAAGACAACACAAAAGTATTACGTTCACTAAGCCGCTGAACAAGGAAGTTATCTATTACTTGATCAGAAAAGAGCATAATGCGTGGCAGTTCAGAAATGTATCACTGTTACTTGCCTACAGTCTTGGCCAAGGCGAAAAGATGGCTTTTATAATCTTGCATGAATTGATTTTGCTGTTTTTTATTCTGTTCAAACACTTGAATGCGTGTATCGCGATCGAACATTCGCACCATTAATATTGGCTTCGTATTTGAATCTATACGTACGCTATGGTTGTTCTTTAACAGTCCAGAGCGAGGACAGTAGTGGTCAATGTTATACTTACACTGCTTGTTGGGACAACGTGTTACGTATATTAGATCTCCAGTTACTAAATTACAAATAGGAGTAGACGAGGAGTGCGATCTAGCGGAAGACGCGAGAACAAGTTTCATTTCTTGGCTAGTATCTGGACATTCCCATGTAAATCCAATGTCTATCTTGCTGGATGGGCATCTCGCAATAAGGAATGTTACTGCAAAGTCTCTGTCTTGAACTGGTTGACTGGCTCGTGCAGTAGCGACTCCATGCCGTTCTTGGGTGATATCCATACCCGCAAACGCCTGTGATAGGTGAGATTGAAATCGAGCGATTTGTATGTTCTCTCTCGGAGAACAGAAATGGGTGTGAAAGTAGCTGGCCCTGGATTTATAGAAATACAGCCAGGTTTTTAATGGGAAAAACATGCACAATTCCTTTTTCAAGGATCCAATTTGAAATTCTGGTATAGAGCAAGGAGCATCCAGCAACAGTTCTAGGAGGAAAACCGTCGGTCGACTCAAGTTAAGCTGGATTCCGGCATGCACCCACCCTTCGCTGTAGTCTGATATCGGCACCAGCACTGGAACTGCCGGAGAAAAAAAACCTTCAATTCGAGTTGCCCAGATTTGAATGCTGGAGACTTTCAATGCGGCTTCAGACAAAGCTTGGCCTTGACTGTTTCTCACAAGAGCTTTAACGCTAAATGGTTCCCCTGCGAACGCAACATACTCCGGGCGAGGAAAGGAACAACACGACAAATGAATGTCAGTGTTATCCACGACTTGACCCATGACACCAAAGTGTTCTTGTAGTTCGGAAGGTTTTTTGCACGTAAATGTCCTTCTCTGCAGTATCGAGCTTGTTTTGGCAATAATGTCACTGGACGCTTCGGTAAGAAGTTGAATCGAGTGTGGATGCATTTTAACAAGGTCTTCGTTTTTAACAGCATATCTGATTCCGTCAAGTACATGCTGAAAAGCGCCCTTCCCATTGTTCAACTCGTAACATTCCTGCAGTTCGACTAGGTGCTTCTTCCGCATACTGCCTTCGTCAATCAGCTTCTCTTTTCGCTTCTTGACTCGAAGAAGTAGCTCCTGGCACTGCTCCTCTATCATTGTCTTGATCCTGGACACTTGACTTGCAGAGTCACACTCAAATGCTGTGAGGAGATCACCGGCGTAATCCAGGCTTTCATTAACTTCCTTTTCTTTGTCATCAGGGACGATTTTGCGCAGCCGCTCCGTAAGTCTGTGTCTTAGCGTTGCAGCTACTTCAGTAGCATCATTGATCTGATCGATGTGTGACTCGTGCTTGATTTGTGCCTTACACGTTTCACACAAAACCTCCCGACAGCGAGTGCAGTAATATCGTAACTTCATCGTGCTGTGGTAAGGGCAAAAGTGCACCCGCCCGTCGTGAGGTATCTGCTTGTGAAAAACTTGAGCATCCACCTCAGTGGGACGGACGACGAGAGAGCTCGTTGGCTGTTGTGGGATGCTAGACGGGTTCACATTTTCATCAGCGAAGACTTCAAGAACCTTGTCTTTCTCGTTCGCCTTCTTGGTTCCATCATGACTTTCTGGAACAGAGTCAAACATGGAGTCATCAACCAGCACCTGTTCGTGATTGCGAGCGGGCGGTGGACATGGCGTAGAACGACGACATTTGGAACAGCGTATCTGTCCATCTTGCTGAACACTGGCCGGAAGACAGTCCAAGCAGATCTTGTGAAGACACTTGAGAAGTTTTCCCGCCTTGCCGGCTCCGTCTTGGCAGAATACGCATAGTGGCCGCATCATGCAATCGAACACAACCCAAGTAGTCAAAGTAATCCAGCCTGCTGTTCAGCTGTAGATCACGGAGAATATACCAAGCACACTTTGCACTTCACAACTGAACAGTTTGAAATCGTCGTTGAGATCGACTTACTTTATGTAATCGACGAACGTTCCTGTCTTGTCAAAGGGCGACGTGCGCAAGGTGGCACCAGACTGATAATGAGTTCTGCGACATTCCACGACCAGGATGTGAGTTTGAGCTCGATAACGCCAGTGGTCTGAATTGCCACGCGATACTTGTATAGAAGAGGTTGGTGCGACTTCGGCGATAGTTTGTTGCTCCCTACGTGGGAGCTTGCGCTATTCCAACGGACTTGAATTCTCACTTGATTGACTCATGACTGCCATCCGGAGCATACAAATGGATGGCAGTAGTGAGTCAGCGAGACGTGAGAATTCAAGTCGACAGGAATAGCGCAAGCTCCCATGTAGGGAGCAACACACAATTTTCCATACATGTTTATGTGGAATAATACAGTATTTCGGCAGAGCGAATCTTCGCAAAGACTTTCACCTCTGTTTTTGCGAAAATGTTGGCGAGAAAATGTTGTGCGACGTTTGAATTTTGCTTGATTTTTGTGCGTCCATGTCGGAAAACTTGCACTAGCAGACAAAGCAACGTGTAAATGCACTGCACTGTGCCTAGTGAAGCACAAACGATCTCATAAGGATGGTTCAGCACCTGTCCGCGCTGAACGAAACTTTCTGCGAAGGTTTTCAACTTTGCATAAAATATCGCCGAGTTGCTTTCGAAGGTACGAGGATTCGCGTGAAATTTCGAATTTCCTGCAATCAAGCGAAATTTAGGCAAGGATTCGCTCTGCAAAATCTCTTCATGTATATTGACCAAGTGTCCGAGTAACTACAAATCAGCGCAATTCACAGATGTTAATGTTAGCATTCCAATCCTCTCTGATTCTCTGTTTGCTCTGGTGCGCCACAAGGGTCCACCCTAGGGTCACTAATGTCCGTGGCCTTTGCCAACTACCTCCTTGTCCTTGATCCTGGTGCGTCTCAGTTTGCAGATGACACCTGTATGCTGCGTGGTCCCTCTGTTCCCCATCTTATATTGGACTTCCAAGCGGGTATCACGGATGTCATCTCGTGGATGACATTGTGGAAGTTAATATCTAACGTCGGAATGACCAAGGTAATGATCATTCCGCCACTGTATACCCCTCTCTATACCCCCCCCCCCCTTAGTATTCCAGTTCTCCACCACCCCCATAAAATGTGTATACCATCAAGGGCATCTTGATGTCTTTCTTTTCAAGAAATGACTGAGTTACGATCGATTGAAAATTTGAAAAGTTTCGATCCCAGGGGATCGAAAGTTGTACAGTCCGTACACAAAGGGTTAATGCCAATTTTCATGCAATCACCATGTCGCCCACATGTGCAAGAAGACTAGTCAGGCCATAGCGCACACACAGCGCCGATCTCCTGACAGCTGTCGTCCCTTTTTCTATATTGCATATGCAAGTACAGTTTGCCACATTTTGAGGGTGTCGTCTTGGTGACTCCCGTTGGATTATTTAGTGGGCATTGTGGGCTAAGAGCCTTTTTTCTTTGCCTGTAGTAATCTGTACTCAGGTGCTGAGACGGCGCTGATATCTTAGGAGTTCTGTTAGTGAAAAATGCCAGGTGACCGACTTACGGCGGAGTTTGTTCACCCAAATAATATGGGCAATACTTCGTTTGCCGCCCGAGACCAACATAGCCGTTTTCTATGAAAATTGCTGTACATTTCCTCTGAAACATTACATTGACCGATCCTCCTGCGTATACATTCACAAAATCAAACTTATCACTGCCCCTCAGCATGTGCAGCATTCCTTAAACTGGTTCAATGAATCCTCAACAAGCCGGAGCTCGCTTCGTTTCCCGATTGCAAGAAACAATTCTATGAGCAAATCGCCTGTATTCCTAACATACAAATTATGGGATTCTCTTCCTCAGCAATTAAAGTCCAACAACACCCTCAATGCGTTTTTAAGCTTGATAAATATACACATACGTCGATCTTCATTTACTAATCATTGATTTCAATTCTCTTTGTGTATTACTTCAAGCTCCAAAGTAAATCATATATGCTACCTGTACAATTCATTTGGGTTTTGGATTGATTTTTATAATTGATTTACTTTTATTTCATTTTCATTTTCATTTAACTTGCCATATTTTGCGTGTGCACTTTGCCTTCTTGTTCATTTATTCCATGGCTGGTAGCCCTCATTCATAATATTGGTTGACACCATGTCATCCATGAATTGAGAATAATAATAATTCATTGCATTCCCAACTCATCACAACCACGCGCTCTTCAGCTGAACCATACAGACACCAGCAAGGACACTTCCGTTGAGAGATAATATTGCTCCACGCCTCTAGACAGCTGTTTCGCTCCCTGTCGGAGCTCATCAGTAGAGGATAATAATGATGATAATGGAGGAATGATCATTCTTATACACCAGAAATGGCGCAAATGCGCGCTTTCCACATATATCAATGGCATATGCAAGCTGCTAAAATGGTAAAGTGTGAGAACAGCGATAAATAATCATAGTACGCGCTCATTGGTGGAGAAACACACCACACATCACACTTTGCCATTTTAGCAGCTTGCATATGCCATTGATATATGTGGAAAGCGCGCATTTGCGCCATTTCTGGTGTATAAGAATGATCATTCCTCCATTATCATCATTATTATCCTCTACTGATGAGCTCCGACAGGGAGCGAAACAGCTGTCTAGAGGCGTGGAGCAATATTATCTCTCAACGGAAGTGTCCTTGCTGGTGTCTGTATGGTTCGGCTGAAGAGCGCGTGGTTGTGATGAGTTGGGAATGCAATGAATTGAAAATATGGCCGAAAGCTCTGTCGCAATATTTAGTTCTGAAATAATAATAATAATAATAATAATAATAATAATAATTCGGAAAGGATTGGGAGAACTTCAAATTCAAAGGATCTGTCGGGGAAGTGAACTGCCTGAAAAGAGAAAAAAACGCCAGACCCACCAGGACTCGAACCTGTGACCCTGCTTGTCATGAACAATGCTCTAACCACTGAGCTATGGGACCAGGCTGAACCTAGAAGGCGCTGACAAGTTTTTCACTCCAAAGGCAGCTCACACCACGTGCCACACATACTGATGGCACTTGGGTCTTTTTCCCTCCCCCAGGGGACCAACCACGGTCAGTTTCTGGAAACTACCAGAGGTGAAAGAAAGTGATTAAATTAGGAAAGGATTGGGAGAACTTCAAATTCAAAGGATCTGTCGGGGAAGTGAACTGCCTGAAAAGAGAAAAAAAACGCCAGACCCACCAGGACTCGAACCTGGGACCCTGCTTGTCATGAGCAATGCTCTAACCACTGAGCTATGGGACCAGGCTGAACCTAGAAGGCGCTGACAAGTTTTTCACTCCAAAGGCAGCTCACAACACGTGCCACACATACTGATGGCACTTGGGTCTTTTTCCCTCCCCCAGGGGACCAACCACGGTCAGTTTCTGGAAACTACCAGAGGTGAAAGAAAGTGATTAAATTAGGAAAGGATTGGGAGAACTTCAAATTCAAAGGATCTGTCGGGGAAGTGAACTGCCTGAAAAGAGAAAAAAACGCCAGACCCACCAGGACTCGAACCTGGGACCCTGCTTGTCATGAGCAATGCTCTAACCACTGAGCTATGGGACCAGGCTGAACCTAGAAGGCGCTGACAAGTTTTTCACTCCAAAGGCAGCTCACAACACGTGCCACACATACTGATGGCACTTGGGTCTTTTTCCCTCCCCCAGGGGACCAACCACGGTCAGTTTCTGGAAACTACCAGAGGTGAAAGAAAGTGATTAAATTAGGAAAGGATTGGGAGAACTTCAAATTCAAAGGATCTGTCGGGGAAGTGAACTGCCTGAAAAGAGAAAAAACGCCAGACCCACCAGGACTCGAACCTGGGACCCTGCTTGTCATGAGCAATGCTCTAACCACTGAGCTATGGGACCAGGCTGAACCTAGAAGGCGCTGACAAGTTTTTCACTCCAAAGGCAGCTCACAACACGTGCCACACATACTGATGGCACTTGGGTCTTTTTCCCTCCCCCAGGGGACCAACCACGGTCAGTTTCTGGAAACTACCAGAGGTGAAAGAAAGTGATTAAATTAGGAAAGGATTGGGAGAACTTCAAATTCAAAGGATCTGTCGGGGAAGTGAACTGCCTGAAAAGAGAAAAAAACGCCAGACCCACCAGGACTCGAACCTGGGACCCTGCTTGTCATGAGCAATGCTCTAACCACTGAGCTATGGGACCAGGCTGAACCTAGAAGGCGCTGACAAGTTTTTCACTCCAAAGGCAGCTCACAACACGTGCCACACATACTGATGGCACTTGGGTCTTTTTCCCTCCCCCAGGGGACCAACCACGGTCAGTTTCTGGAAACTACCAGAGGTGAAAGAAAGTGATTAAATTAGGAAAGGATTGGGAGAACTTCAAATTCAAAGGATCTGTCGGGGAAGTGAACTGCCTGAAAAGAGAAAAAAACGCCAGACCCACCAGGACTCGAACCTGGGACCCTGCTTGTCATGAGCAATGCTCTAACCACTGAGCTATGAGACCAGGCTGAACCTAGAAGGCGCTGACAAGTGTTTCACTCCAAAGGCAGCTCACAACACGTGCCACACATACTGATGGCACATGGGTCTTTTTCACTCCCCCAGGGGACCAACCACGGTCAGTTTCTGGAAACTACCAGAGGTGAAAGAAAGTTATTAAATAGGTCCCAGGTTCGAGTCCTGGTGGGTCTGGCGTTTTTTTCTCTTTTCAGGCAGTTCACTTCCCCGACTGATCCTTTGAATTTGAAGTTCTCCCAATCCTTTCCAAATTTAATCACTTTCTTTCACCTCTGGTAGTTTCCAGAAACTGACCGTGGTTGGTCCCCTGGGGGAGGGAAAAAGACCCAAGTGCCATCAGTATGTGTGGCACGTGTTGTGAGCTGCCTTTGGAGTGAAAAACTTGTCAGCGCCTTCTAGGTTCAGCCTGGTCCCATAGCTCAGTGGTTAGAGCATTGCTCATGACAAGCAGGGTCCCAGGTTCGAGTCCTGGTGGGTCTGGCGTTTTTTTTCTCTTTTCAGGCAGTTCACTTCCCCGACTGATCCTTTGAATAATAATAATAATTATTATTATTATTAATAATGGGAGATTACCTACAGTCGGTAATGTAAACACAACGTCATAATCATAAATATACAGCGACTGGTTTAGACATGGGTTGAAGAAAACCAGTAATTATGGTATTATACCTGGAGGTTATGCACACAATATCACTAAGGAATGGGATGCCAGTCCTGGGCCTTGGCACGTCATTATAACCGGGCTGTGAGGGCCGGCGTGCGGCTTTTGCTTGCACACGTTATACAAATCCACTAGGGGTGAAAGTTGGCACTGAGATCCCGAGTTCGAGTACTCTGATTTTCTCCGATCGAATATTCGAGTATTCGAGTATTTTTCATCTCCTAAAAATTGCACACCAAGGGCTTTAAAATAACATGGTGCAACCCTGATTGAACTGAGTAGCAGTCATTTTTCTCAGGTATATTGGTTGGTGGGTCAATTGGGCTCTCTCCACTCGAGAACAAATGTTCACCACACAGTCTGCACATCACCATCTGCCGACTGCTGCCCTGAAACTGCAGATTTCTGTAGAAAATGCATGTACCACGTATGAACGAGTACTCTGATTTATTCCGAGTACGATTATTTTTGAAAAAACCGAGCGAGTACTCGAGTACTCGGTATAATTGTTTCACCCCTAAAATCCACACACCCACTCAAAAATGTAATAGTCCGGAACGAGGTCAAACCGAATGAGACAACTGAGTGCGAGTTGAGTTGGACCAACATTTGGGCAATGCGAGAAGGGTATCAGCAGCGTCCAACAGCCGCAGGAACAGCAGCAGGTGATGATGGAGTACCAAGGGGCTTGTATAATGCACACTGCAGTGAGACAAGAGAACCCTCACTGTGGTATGCGAAATCTCTTTAACCTTTATTCTGCCATTGTTCCCATCATGGGAGCAAGAAATAGGAATTTTTGCCCTCGGTCTAGGCTTTCCCCAAATCGGCCCGTTTTTCGCATATTCGGCTTTTCGCTAGGCTCAAAAATACATAAGATTCGGCAACAAAATCAGCTGATTGTTCGGAAATCGGCTGCAAAATTGAAGTATATTGGAAATCGGCCTAAAGAATTCTTGACATATTGGCTTCAAAATTGCACGCTGTGAGGGCCGGCGTGCGGCTTTTGCTTGCACACGTTATACAAATCCACACACCCACTCAAAAATGTAATAGTCTGGAACGAGGTCAAACCGAATGAGACAACTGAGTGCGAGTTGAGTTGGACCAACATTTGGGCCATGCGAGAAGGGTATCAGCAGCGTCCAACAGCCGCAGAAACAGCAGCAGGTGATGATGGAGTACCAAGGGGCTTGTATAATGCACACTGCAGTGAGACAAGAGAACCCTCACTGTGGTATGCGAAATCTCTTTAACCTTTATTCTGCCATTGTTCCCATCATGGGAGCAAGAAATAGGAATTTTTGCCCTCGGTCTAGGCTTTCCCCAAATCGGCCCGTTTTTCGCATATTCGGCTTTTCGCTAGGCTCAAAAATACATAAGATTCGGCAACAAAATCAGCTGATTGTTCGGAAATCGGCTGCAAAATTGAAGTATATTGGAAATCGGCCTAAAGAATTCTTGGCATATTGGCTTCAAAATTGCACGCTGTGAGGGCCGGCGTGCGGCTTTTGCTTGCACACGTTATACAAATCCACACACCCACTCAAAAATGTAATAGTCCGGAACGAGGTCAAACCGAATGAGACAACTGAGTGCGAGTTGAGTTGGACCAACATTTGGGCAATGCGAGAAGGGTATCAGCAGCGTCCAACAGCCGCAGGAACAGCAGCAGGTGATGATGGAGTACCAAGGGGCTTGTATAATGCACACTGCAGTGAGACAAGAGAACCCTCACTGTGGTATGCGAAATCTCTTAACCTTTATTCTGCCATTGTTCCCATCATGGGAGCAAGAAATAGGAATTTTTGCCCTCGGTCTAGGCTTTCCCCAAATCGGCCCGTTTTCGCATATTCGGCTTTTCGCTAGGCTCAAAAATACATAAGATTCGGCAACAAAATCAGCTGATTGTTCGGAAATCGGCTGCAAAATTGAAGTATATTGGAAATCGGCCTAAAGAATTCTTGGCATATTGGCTTCAAAATTGCACTTTGCAACAACGTTTGGTAGATTTCCGGCGATTCTCAAAGGAACCCTCCAATATTGGCGAAGAGCTACCGGTAAGCGATTTTTCTGATGTATTTTTGAGCCGAGGGAAAAGCCGAATAGGCGAAAAAACGGGCCGATTTGGGGAAAGCCTACCTCAGGCTGCCTGCAAGCACCAACAAACGCAGTCGTTAAAACAAATACTAATAGAAGAATATTTAAACAATCGACGAAGAGACAATAGTCGTAAAATGGAAATAAATAAGATAAATTGTGCACTCATAACAACAGCAAAAAAACGAAGAAAGTCAAGTTCAATAACGTTTTCTTGTGACTCTCATCCAGGGAGTCGTGAAATACTATTTGACGACTCCCTGCTTTCATCAGTGGAACGCCGTCACATAAAAATGTAATAACTAAAACACACACTTATATACATGTAGCTAATATGGTTCTAGGTAGAAATACAGCAGCCAGCAAGTACAAAAAGCGAAGTCTGCACCTTTGCAAATGTGTGAATATAGTGTATGTGAGAAAGGTAGTGGCAGATGAATGTGATGAATGTGATACTGTGTGAATGAATGTAATGGTGCGTGTGTATTACTTGAAGAGTGTGAGTCATGCATTTTCTTTCCGTTTACATAGCACAGGGTCACGAGTACCAATATACACAGCTGCCAACACCTGCAATTGCTTTCCTCCAACGTCAGGAGTTTCCGAAGAATAAAAAATTAATATTTTGTTGTTGAAAGCAGACTCCTCGAGGCCTCCGCCATCCTCGGAGGTCAGGAACGAAATCCCCTGACCGGGTGAGGAACTCTCTACTGACGTGAAAGACATACTACATGTACATGTACATTGTACTGAGGTCCCCCCCGGCTAGCGCTAGTCACCAAAAACCAACAAACCAATTAATTTAGCAACAATTTTCCGTGTTTTGTTTCTTATAGATCTACATGAAACCCACATATTTCATGTACTCTTGATGATTGATACGACCCTTTGAACCA
This sequence comes from Sycon ciliatum, assembly GCF_964019385.1. NCBI lineage: Eukaryota > Metazoa > Porifera > Calcarea > Leucosolenida > Sycettidae > Sycon > Sycon ciliatum. Next base: position 14,111,496 of record NC_088654.1, on the reverse strand, counting down.
GGATGTTGTTGTTCTTATATTTTTTGTTTTTTTTTTAAATTATTTATTCGCACATGTTGTGAGTCAGGCCAGGGTCCCGGGTCCCCGGAGTAGACCTTCGTACTAAAAAACGTGGTGTTTAGTACACATGATGTGATCTGACTTGAACCGAACGCGAACTTTGAACCCAGAGTAGACTCTACACTTACCGGTACATGTACTGTGGCTCTGGAGATCAACGGTTCAAAGATTTCCGCGGCCGCAGATCAGTGAAGTCGCAGGAGAACCCCGCTTTCATGACTGAGCTCCTGTCTACAGACTGGAGAGCACAAGCATACATGCATACATGCATGTACTGTACGATCGTACATCTACACCCATCTTCGAGGAAACGAAACAAATCAGAGTAGAAAATAGTGCAACGAAATTGTTGGAAAATTACTAATTGCTGGTTTTGGTGGCAGGCCGAGGGCCCAGTTGTGTTGTCCTTCACGCCGGGAGGGAGGGTTCCGTGCCCGGCCTGGCAATTTTCGTTCCTGACCTCTGAGGATGGCGGAGGTTAGTGTGCTTTCAAATTTAAATTTAATTTTTTTGGAAAACTCTGAATTTGATGATAATAATTATGATGACGTGAATTGAGGTAAATACTATTATAATTATGACGTCATGCTAGACTGATGTGGAAAGTAATACCGGGGGAAGTGTGAGAGTCCACATAGCAGTAGCAATTCATCATCCATCATGCTTCAAGTTTTTTGTATTTTGTATTGTATTTTATTATTTTACTTGGGCATTCTCAACAGACCCTAAGGTCTTCTTACAGGGTGCCCAAGATGAATGAAATTGTTAAGTTCCTGACGAAATGAATTGGGGATATGATTTGTGCGAAGGGATTCGGGAAACACGTTAAAGCGGTCAGCACCAAGGAATGAAATAGATCTGTATCCAGCTTTTGAGCTTGCACAATGGGTAAGGAAAGGGAATAATTGACTTGGCCGCGGGTTACTCTATCTGTGTGAGCGCAGTCACGGCAAAGTCTGTGCTTTCAAATACTGTAAGGCCACAGGTTTTTATTTCTATGTTTCTCGTCACTCGCACGCATGCGATTCAGGAGTCTGGAAGAAATAAAGAAAAAAAGCTGTGCTGTACTGTGCTTGTGGAGGCCAGCACAATACATGTCACATTGTGCACCCTGGCCTGGCCTGCGCGACACGTGATGCGAGGTCCGCTAGCGTTGCAGTTTTGGTTGCGCAATCTGCGAGCACAGAAGCTCTTAACGGTACGACGTAGATAGTACAGTGCACTACTACAGCAAGGTAGCTCGTGTCGAAATACAGAATTAGACAATTAATATATCAGGGTATGTAATTGGGCACTTTAGAGGGGTTATGCCCCCCCCCCCCCCCAAAGTAGCAAACAAGTCGTTCTCTAAGAAAGGGACAAGTTTACATGGAGGTCAATAAAATGCTTTCAACCTTCATCTGTTGCTTCTTGCAATCATGTCAGTAATTCCCATCGTATCAGAACATGCCAGGGTAGACTTCTCAGCAAAAATACACTGTTCGATCGTACAGACTTCTGTGTGAGGAGACGAAACAGGTATTCCGAACCTCGATTTGCCATGGTTGCAAAGTGCTTTGAAATTTAGATTATTTGTAGCATGGAGATTGTGGGCACAAGTTATGCGATCGAGTCCACCAACTAAACCAGATTTTGAACAGTCAGATGTGCACAATCTAGCACAAAACTGACAGGGAGTACTGAGACATTCCACGGCATGAAAGTCAGCTTGAGCACTGCTCGATAGCATAGTTTCTTGCCGTGGAATGTCTCAGTACTCCTTAACAGTTTTGTGCTAGATTGTGCATGTCTGACTGTTCGAAGTCTGGTTTAGTCGGTGGACTCGATCGCATAACTTGTTGCCCACAATTTCAATGTTACAATTTTTTTCCTTGGCTCTGAAAATTCTGGCAGAGAGCTAGTTTGTGAGAAAACAGCGAGCCAGAGCAGCAAGCAAGCGTGGAACAACAAATGCTTGAAAGTAGAATCGGTGCGCACAGGCAGTTTAGTGAGCCAGCTGCCATGCTAAGCTGACGTCAGTGAAGAGCGCGCAGCCCCCGGTCGTATATGCAACATGTGCACGTGGTCGCATGCACAGACAGTGTCAAGGCCAGCGCAGCGTATCAGCTGTGGTATGGGTAAGGAACAAGTGCAACGTGTACCCTATGCAAGAGAGCCAGCTGAGAGGGTGTTACGTGACTGTTAACTACAGTTAATGCTTCGCATAAAGTGATATATAACTATTACTTTGGATGCTAATTACACGGTCTATTGTTCGATTTTAGTACAGACCAAAGGTCTAGTAATTTTGTTTATTTTTCGGTAATTTGTTTTATTTTTTCCACCTTTTGCATACGATATTAGATTTTAGGGTGATGAGAAACATACTTCCTCCGCGTCATCGAAATTGTCGCAGTTTGACTAGTGACTTGTCACTTGTTACTGACAACTCCATAAGCTAAACCATTCAAAACTTATTACACAGTATGATAGTCTGAAGACTAGAGTAACGTTCCAGGACAGTTGGACTGAGAGTTTTCATGCAGAGATGAAGTCCTCGTCGTCGCTGATGTCAATGGACGCAAAAATATTGTTCCAAAGAAGGTTGAAAGTTGGTCGCGCCTCATCTCAAACGCTTTGACTTTCTCCACAGGACAAGAGCTGCTATGCTTGTCGTCTGCTAGCTCTGGATGATTCCTACTACACCGCCAGCGAAGCCTAGTAAGAATACACGATCGTTGCGAGGTCGGTTGATTACCGTCGGCGGAATCACCTCGATCTTGAAATGAACTTTTTTTAGCCGTGGCATGCCCATTTATTTTAGCTGTGTGGTCACAGCTCATGCAGGTAAGTGTACTATCAAGTCCAGCGCGCCCTCTTTTTCAGCATCACTGCCACTGGTACGGCACCTGCGCGTGCATCACTAGCACCACGTGTGGAGTCTACATAGCTCTTGCAGGTACAATCATGTACTGAGTGTCTCAGCTAGCCAGAGCGACAACATTTAATTTTATCGCTGTTGCGTGCATTTAGTTTGCTGACCCCTCGATGTTTCTCCAGGCGCTGCTACTTGTTCCACGAAGTCATTCTCACCCCAGCTAAGGTAAAACAGTGATGAGGCTTGATTGAATGGCCATAAGCACGAGAAATGTGCAGGCTGCAACGCCTGACTGATCTCAGCGAGTCGAAATTACCATCGCAGCGACATCAGCGAAGAAGCTGCGTCTAGTAAAATTTCAGCTTCCAATAACAGAAAATAGAACTAACTTTGCCGTCACCCTAAAGTGATGACTATCGCCTATGTCCAATTCCTTGCCTCTGGTACGAGTGCTGGTGAGTAAATATCCCGTTTTATATCAAAAGTCAAACTGCGACAATTTCGATGACGCGGAAGTAGAAAATATAAACGTATGGCCTAAAACCGGAACGTCTAACGAGTTACAAAGTCTACCGTTTTAGCGACCAATTTTTTCGTTATTTGAAGAACGTTATCGTGTGTCCGGTTTGAGATGTCTGTGTAAAGATGCGCATACACGGATGGGTGGCAAGCAAGTTAAGATTTTCTGCATGTTAACATGCCAAACTTACAAAAACGTTAAAATTTTTGAACACACGGCGAGCAGACAATAATTTGATAATCGCAATCAATAAAACTAGCTGAACCGACATTTGTGTACTTTATTCATGCAATGTAAAAACGGTGGTCGTTCAATTTTCCGGTTTTACAGCAGGCAAGAAGGTAGAAGTGCGGTAAATGTACATGCAGTGCTGTTGCTGCACACGAACATCAGTTTTTCAAATAATTGCCGTGGAGACAACAATCCGAAAAAGGTTACAAAAAGGATCAACTGGGCACTCCTGACAATCACAAGAAAACGTTCTTGGAAGTGCTAAACCGACCTCGCTTACATGTGTGTATATAGTCATGAGAGTGCAGTTGATGTTGTTCATACATACAGACATAGCATTGTTCAGATTGTTGTCTCCACGCATAATTCCTTGTTTACCTTTAGTGGAGATACAACACATCTCAGATAGATATTCTGAGCAATGTACATCGTAAACGTCATGTGTGTCGATGTATTACTCCCAACATAACCATTCTAACGCAATCTCAAGAACACGTTTTTGGAAATACTAAACCGACCTTGCTTACAAGAGTGTACAGCCTTGAGTTGTTGGCGTTACCTTTATTTTACTTCACCATAGGTACAGGCATTGCTGCCTTCTTGTTATGAATCATAAATGATGCCACAGCTTCTAGGCTATGATGAGAATATAAATAAGTATGATAGGTTAATATGATCAAATATGAACAGTATGGGAAATAATAAGATGTCATGACTATCAGCAGTACAATTATAAATACCATGCAGCAGTGTATTTGATGTGTGTTACGGTTGTAGATAATATGGGGAAAGGCAGTGGTTGATGGACTGGGGACAGAACATCATAGTGTGTCATTAGCTACTGGAGTGAAGTGAGATCAAGATCTGAAAGAATTTTTTTTCAAAGAACAAGATTTGTTAGAGAGCGGGTAGCATTGGCTAGAGCGTTCCACGTGGTGCTGCCCAGAAATTGGATAGAACATCTCCCAGCAGGATTGGGTAGGAACGGGATGCCAAGTAAATTATGCAGTTGCCCACAGGTGACTATACGATCAGCAAGTGGTATCTGAGGCTGGGCAAGTAATCCAAAAATAATAATCTTGAAAAAGAGAGCTTGCAGATCCGTATATAGACCGGAAAAACAAGTGCAAGCAACTTCTATAAATGGACTTGGTGAAGTGATGGCATGGATAACTTAGCAAGCAAGGGAGCTGTTGCAGTGCGGCGGGGAGCTTGAAACACAGCACGAATTCCAGACTTATGGAGTTTTAGAAGGCAATTTAGCAGAGACTGTGAAAGTGCAGGAAAGAAGCAATTAGAAGCGTAACGAGATGAGATAGTATCATAGACGTATACCACATTCGACGTGCTTTCAGTGACAAGGCCCATGTATAGTTGATATTGTTCATAGGGTGGCACCGAATAAATCCTTTGTTTCGGGTAACCCGACCGACCGATGTTTTAAGTGCGAATCAATTTTTTGTATGCATTCATGCATATGCGCATCATAGGCATGTACATGTACGTGCTCGCACTTCGCATTGTGCAAGGTCCGAGGCAAAGGCTCTTCCTTCCTGCTCCTAGCCCTAGCCAGTTAGACATGTCAGTTCTTTGTTTTGAGTTGACTCGATCCAGACTGATTTGTTGCAAGGTGGTTCTATTTACCAAGTGTAACACTTTCGACATTTTTTGATGCCATCTTCAGTAGCCTACGGTCCATCAAATAGTACAGCAGCTGTAATGGTAGTATTTTTCTTGCTGTTGTGGAGTGTTGTTGGTGTTGTGCTTCTATTTATAGTCGTTCAGCCAAACAGGCAATGGTGCCTTCTCACAAGGAGACGGCTTAGAAGAGGAGAGGGCAGAAAGAGAATGGGAGGGGATTAAGAAGCAGGAGTAAGATCCAGATCTTTGGCACAGTACAAAAAGTGGCTTAGGCAACTGGGAGAATAAGGAGATCTTGCTGGTGAACTGTTCGTGCTGGTGTTCGCAAGCGTCGTGTGGTCTCGTCTGTTCGAAAAAATGAACCTACTTCACTTGAAGTGCTACAGGAATAACATCAAGACTTGTTTCTTGTGACAGTGATTTTTGTGATAATCGACAGGAATTTCGGGCTACCGGGAGTTTATTCAAAATTGCGGGATAATCACGGAAAATCTAGATACTTGGCAGGTATGTCACATATGAACAGGGGCATGCATATTCACGTGCCAGAAAGAAAGAGTGCATGATGAGATGACACTGGTGAGAGAGAGAGAGAGAGAGAGAGAGAGAGAGAGAGAGAGAGAGAGAGAGAAAGAGAGAGAGAGAGAGAGAGGGAGAGAGGCCATTAAGGTATATAAGAGAGAACTGCTGCTCTCCTTTTTTTCTTTTTTTCTTACTATGTTCAGATTCCCAGCTCGAAAATAATAAAGAAAGTTCTGGTGTTGTTGATGTATCCCCAGTGTGTTCAGGCCTTCCAGTCTCAGCTGTTGGTTGCGTTCCTTCTACTACATGCGATAGTGAAAATCGAAACAGCCGGTAAGTGATCGCTGAAGGACACCATGTCAAATACGAAGCTAATGTACCTACTGCCAATCAGCTCTAGCGTGTCTTGGATGCCCACTCCAACAGCCTTCCAACTTGTAAGGTTCAAAGTACTTGTAACAGATATAACAGAACATAAGAGGTCAAGGTGAGCGCAACCAAGACAAGCACGAGCTGAAAGTCTCAGCTGTGAAGGACATTGGCGGATGTACATGCATATCCGATATGCATGTACATCCGCCAACGTCCTTCGTTGATGTTGTAAAGCGTCAGTAGAGTCGGTCATTGTCGTGCAATGTTATCTTATGAGCTGATTGTTTAGTAACTGGTGGTGTTAGTGGACATTATAGCATAACTTGTAGTTCCTTGGTCCTTTTCTTTTCTATAAATTTATCTTAGGCTCTCCATCCGAGTCCATACTTGTCTAAACACTCCTTTTTTAGGTTGCATTCACACACGGTACAAAAAGTGTGGTGGAAATCCTCGTACAAGCCACTTGCAACATGTATGCGTTCACACAGGAATGTAGTTCCATGCCATGCACCTTAAAAGTAGCCAGGGTGAGCAGATATCCATGGTGAAGCGTGGCAAATTTGAATTTTTGCGCCAAACTAGCTGCACCTAGGGTACGCTTATGCAGATGGTACACCTACCACTTCTTTCGACTTGCCTGAAAACGATGCATAAGTTTCTTTTGAAGCCAGGGCATCTTTACATCCGATCTCTCTCCTCTCTCTCTCCTCTCTCTCTCTCTCTCTCTCTCTCTCTCTCTCTCTCTCTCTCTCTCTCCCCCCTCTCTCTCTCTCTCTCTCTCTCTCTCTCTTTCTCTTTCTCTCTCTCTCTTTCTCTCTCTCTCTCTCTCTCTCTCTCTCTCTCTCTCTTTCTCTCTCTCTCTCTCTCGACTCAGTTAGTGCAAAGATTTCTTTCCCTAGCTATGTTGCACTTACCACCCTAAGACCAGATATAGTTCTGTACTCTACGAGTCGTAGGATTGTATTCTGGATGGAGTTGACAGTTTGTGCTGAGGACAGATTCAGTGTCAGTAACTCGCGGAAGGACAGGCGGTATGCGGATCTGGCCGATCAATGCCGAGCAAACGGGTGGCAGGTCGTTTCTTTTTCGGTTGAGGTAGGTGTGCGTGGTTTCATCCCGGACTCTCTTCGGAGGGCTCTGAAAGCGCTTGGATTTTCTAATCGAAGAATAAAATTTATTTGTAATTTGTGCAGTAAGACGTCTCTGCGAAGCAGCTACATCATCTGGTTGCGGCGTCAACAAAAACACTGGTCGGAAGATCCACTTTTCTGAGGTACTGTATGTGGGGCTCCGTTTATTGAGGTGCGTTGAAATTTATTCTCTTTATCTTATTATTTCTTTTCTATAATTTCCCCATATGAGTTCCTATCAGTTGCTGTGAACACCTTGAGTGGAGAGCGCTTGCTCGAGCGTTGAACCGGGTTCTTAATCCACCATACCCAGTTCGCAAGGCTGGGCGGGGTTGTGAGCAGGCTTTCATTTCATCTTTTCTTATTATTTCTGCTTTTCATCTCATTACAAAAATTCTGCGCTTTTTCTCCATCTGCGCATAAAATCTAGACTGACAACCTGCTTGTTAAATCATGCACCTGCTTTCAGGCGTAAAAACCCTGTTGTAGAGGTCTCAGTCCTCATTTGTTAGACTTACCTGTCTTTATAAATGTAACTTACTCTCTCTCTCTTTCTCTCTCTCATCTCTCTCTCTCTCTCTTTCCCCCCACTCGCTCTCACTCTCTCTCTCTCTCTCTCTCTCTCTCTCTCCCAGTCTCTCTCTCTCTCTCTCTCTCTCTCGCCGAGTCTCTCTCTCTTTGTCGCTTTCACTCTCTTTCCCTCGTTGCAGATGTAAGCTGTGAAACCAGTCCTCACCATTGCTCGTCAAACAGCCGGTGTTTGGCGAAAACTGATGGTCTCACCTGCAAGTGTGAACATGGTTTCTCTGGACCAACATGCACAAGTGAGTGACAATCCAACAATGCTGCATGCTTGTTGCCATGACAATGTCTACTGGTAACCTCTCCGCATCATAACAAGGGAAGTCACTCATCACGCCTGACTAACATCATATCTCGTTGAATTGATTTTTTCAGTCTGGTTGGCATAACACTTTCTTCTTGAAAGATTGCAATGCAGCATGAGTCAGTACCAGGGAGTCGTACTCAAATTAGGGAGGTGACACGGCACAGAAATCCGTGTCACAGGGGTTGACTCGCACCCGTGACCCCTCGTTGTTATTTTTGGAATAGTGCAGCCAGTCCGGTCCGAAAGGTCATACTCGGATCGACTCGCCTTCTGTACTTCACCTCCAAGGGTGCAACGCAAGACCCGCAAAGTATGATTTTTCTGTGGGGAACGATTTTGCCATTGATCAAGTTTTTATTGGAGTGCTCAGGCATACTACGATTGCTGAGACGTCCCGAGCACGCTTGTTCAGGTTCTCTATTTTTGACGAGCCGGTGCTACAGCCCACTACATTGTATCTAACGACGTAGGAGCTGACAATGTAAGAGGATTTCCTTGGAAATAATGATGATGGTGGTGTGACTGGTGCAGGAAAAATGCTGGCTGTTTATGACAGTATGACTAGATGTACAATGTAGCTCTCTTGTATGGCACTTAACCCCTGCTATAAATGTGTTGTTTGGGAAGACTAGTGTATTGTGCAAGTCATAAAAAAGAAATGGGGCAGATACATGACTTACAATTTTCAAAAACCAGCTTCGTGTTATGTGTAATTTGTGTCAAAATTGTAGTATTTAGACATGACAATATCATTGGCTGTACTTCTCAAATATGGTACTTAACCCCTGCTATAAATGTGTTATTTAGGCAGACTGGACCATTGTGCAAATCATAAAGAAGAAATGGGGTAGATACACGACTTACAATTTTCAAAACCTGGCTTCGTGTTATGTGTAATTTGTGTCAAAATTGTAGTATTTCAACATGACAATATCACTGGCTGTACTTTTCTTATATGGTACTTAACCCCTGCTATAAATGTGTTGTTTAGGAAGACTGGTGTATTGTGCAAATCATAAAGAAGAAATGGGGCAGATACACGACTTACAATTTTCAAAACCTGGCTTCGTGTTCTGTGTAATTTGTGTCAAAATTGTAGTATTTCAACATGACAATATCACTGGCTGTACTTCTCAAATATGGTACATAACCCCTGCTATAAATGTGTTGTTTAGGAAGACTGGTGTATTGTGCAAGTCATAAAAAAGAAATGGGGCAGATACATGACTTACAATTTTCAAAAACCAGCTTCGTGTTATGTGCAATTTGGGTCAATTTTTAGTATTCGGATTAACCTAGGATACGACTCTGAACAGTTCTGAACAGTTACCGCAACACTACATGCCGTTTCGTAACTGCTGCTGTTGCCATCACTGCTATCAAGTAGTTCGGACATGGCAGGAGCTAAAAAAATTGCTTGTAGTCTTTCAAAGAATACTGGCGAGTGATAGGCTGTAAACGAAATGTGCTGCCTCAATAATTTCAAAAACTAGACACCCATGCGGCACGCTTGGAGGTGAAGTACAGAAGGCGAGTCGATCCGAGTATGACCTTTCGGACTGGACTGGACTGAACTATTCCAAAAATAACAACGAGGCGTCACGGGTGCGAGTCAACCCCTGTGACACGGATTTCTGTGCCGTGTCACCTCCCTAGTTTGAGTATGACTCCCTGG
>NC_088654.1:14081599-14096599 GCF_964019385.1 Sycon ciliatum | reverse complement strand
TCCCATTGTATTTTGACATCATACTAGAGGAAGAGTGTCGTGGAGTTTCACATAATTATCACAGGGATAAAAATACATTTCTCATGAAATAATTATAATAATTGATGATAGCTAGACGATCGTATACGATTGATGCAAAGTCCTTGCAGTCCTTGAGGACTATTACGAAGAGGTTGATTACTTTTAGGGCATTCATTCAAGCAACATCAAACAAACGCGATACGCTCCTTGAAAATGGAAAAAAATTCAAGCATAACGACAGAACAGCAGACCAATCGAAACGAGTAAAAGCATCCTTACCTCAGTCATCGTCCTGCCATGTAGTTGGACAGCCTTTTGACACGGTGGGACAGGCAGCTCTTGTCCAGTCAAACAGGGGTATCCTTGTGGCGTCGAACGAAAGAGAGTGTCAGTGTACTATCTGACTCGTCAGATTGGAACTGTGCTGAACTTTTCTCTTTCTCCGGTTTCTGCTTTCATCCCTCGCTCTGATGAAACCGTTCAAACGTCTTACTGGCAGCAATGGCCAGCCAAACAGGGGATCCTTGTGGCGTCGAACGAAAGAGAGTGTCAGTGTACCTGACTCGTCAGATTTGAACTGTGCTGAACTTTTCTCGTTCTGCAATTTCTGCTTTCACCCCGCACACTGATGAGACGTCTTCAGAGAACCACAAGACGCTTTCCAGATTTGATTTTGAACGTCTCCTTATCCTCCTTGGTTACCTCGTGACAGATTACTGTCAGCAACTTCACAGCAGAACCGGCAGCCATGGCTGAAGCGAAGAAAGGAATGCGCTGCCACGAGGCAAGCAAAACTGAAAAGGTGTTTGTTCTTTTTCGGGCACAACACACAGGACGGCGTGACTGGATAAACTGGACTCCTGGACTGTGAATAGGGGACTGGTAGAAAAAGTGTACTCCTTATAGGGGATTGCGCGGCAGGTTGAAGCTGATCAAAACTGAGTGGACTCCTGGACTCTGTATAGTGGATTTTGGACCAATGGACTCTATATAGGGTGCTGGACATCATATAGTGCATGGACTCTATACTGAGTCCTACATACATATCTGTAAAGTGTTAACCATGGACTACTTTTGGCTAGATTAACTCTTGTGTAATCAATGGTGCTAGTGAAGCTTGAATCAGATCCACTCTGATTTAGCCACCCACACTAGTAGCAAGTATTACCTTCACTGGGGGCAGGGGTAACTGCAGTTGGATCCCGGGACGGATACCCTGATGCCGTCAATCCTTTTTCTGCACCTTGTCCTCACCCACTTACTGAGGTGTGGTGAGCCCATAAGTGGGATCATTTTCAAGTCCACCCAGAGTTTTGGAGATTTCAGGGGGTGTCGGCCGCTGGGCGGTTCAATAGCCAATTGAGTCATCTTTCCAAGATTCCTTTTGAGTCTCTCTCCCCTCTCCGGGGAGACTCACATGACCAGTTTTGGCAGTGAGCAACAAGTACAAGTGTGTGTGTGTGTGTGTGTGTGTGTGTGTGTGTGTGTGTGTGTGTGTGTGTGTGTATGTGTGTATTATACGCATTCCCGCGGCAGCGCCAACCAAGCAGTTATGCTTGATCCACACGTTCGCTTATGCTGGACATTGAAACAAAGCAGATGTAGACAGCTCCTAGAGAATGGGGCTCTACAAAACCAATGATCGAAGTTAGTCCTTCAGTAACATGGAGCGTCATATAATTGGTCTCATCGGAAAAATGTCATCACTAGTGTCTCCTCATGTAGCATCATGGTCAATGGGTGGCCAGATAATTATACGTATGAGGTTGAGTTGCCAGATAATTATTAAAAGATTCAAATAGTAATATTATTATAGAATGGTTGTTATGAGTTTATAATGGTGTGTATGTGTGTGTGTGTGTGTGTGCGTAGAAAGAGAAAACTGGTTACCAACAGTCAGTGTATGCCGAAGTATGTGGCGTAGTGTATGTGTGTCGAAAAAGAAAGAAAAGAAAGAATGAAAAATGGAAAAATGAAAAATAGGGATTCACTGGCCGGAAAAAGTCACTTCAATCAGCTGTGTGGTGGGTACCAGGCTAAAATTAATGGCGGTCAATTCATCAGCCTTGCAAGCTGTTGAATGGTGTAATCCCAGGAAATTTGTTGCTATATCTAACTTAGCTGTTCGCTATCATCGCTTCCGTGACGGGCATGTCTGAGTCTGAGTCTGAGTAAGTGTATGTGTGTGTGTGTGTGTATGTGTGTGTGTGTGTGTATGTGTGTATGTGTGTGTGTGTGTGTGTGTGTGTGTGTGGGTGTGTGTGTGTTTGTCTGTGTGTATGTGTGTATGTGTGTGTGTGTGTGTGTGTGTGTGTGTGTGTGTGTGTGTGTGTGTGTGTGTGTGTGTGTGTGTGTGTGTGTGTGTGTGTGTGTGTGAGCGTGTGTGTGTGTGTGTGTGTGTGTGTGTGTGTGTGTGTGTGTGTGTGTGTGTGTGTGTGTGTGTGTGTGTGTGTGTGTGTGTGTGTGTGTGTGTGTGTGTGTGTGTGTGTGTGAGTGTGTGTGTGTGAGAGAGAGAGAGAGAGTGCGTGTGTGAATCCCTACTTTTTGGTCTTTTCATTACATCATAGCTGTGTGATGTAGGCCAGGCAGAATAGTGGCGGTCAGTTCTTCAGCCTTGCAAGCTGTTGAATGGTGCAATCCCAGCACGAGTTGTTATGGTTTCTGCTGTAGCATCGCAATCATCGCCTCTGGTGATGAGCGTCCAAAGGTCAGAAAGGTGTGCGACTGTGCGTGTGTGTTTGTGTGCGGGTGTGTGTGTGTGTGTAAAAAAAAGAAAAAAAAAGGATTCACTGGCCAGAAAAAGCCACTTCAATCAGGTGTGTGGTGGATACCAGGCTAGAAAATAGTGGCGGTCAATTCATCAGCCTCTCAAGCTTTTTGAATGGTGTAATCCCAGCACAAGTTGCTATGTCTAACATAGCTGTTCGCTATCATCGCTCGTGCGATGGGCATGTCTGAGGTGTGTGTGTCTATGTGTTTGTGTCTGTGTGTGTCTGTGTGTGTCTGTGTGTGTGTGTATGTGTGTGTGTGCGTGCGTGCGTGAGTGTTTATATATGTGTGGGTTTGAAAGCGGTGGCAGGACAACGTTGTGTCCGATATGAATGACGGCCATATAATGGACTGGTACAACCTCGCCCAAAAGCACAGAGAGTGGAGAACAGCATTCGGCAACGTTCCTCCTGCCAAGCCACCTTAGAGGCCATCCGTAAACAGTAAATACAGATATTTAGTCAGAAACCCAAACTAGTCATTTCTCTTGTCTTTGCTGATGTATTGCAGAAGCTTGGTGTAAACAACCCACACTTCTAAATGGGCAGGCAACAGTCACTTCTCGGATAGCACAATTCAAGTGCAACACTGGGTTTAGATTGGTTGGCTTGCCATTTTCGGTGTGTGCCAATCAGACATGGATGTTCAAGAGAGCATGTATCCGTGAGTAGAAAAATATTATATATTTTTTACTCAAATTAGCTATGGATGAACATTGGCAGACTTTGTGGGGTGGGGGGGGGGGAGTACAACCACCAGGCCTCGAACCCAGGCACTCTATTGACGCTTATGGCCAGTGTTGCTCTAGCATGAAGCCATCCTGTAGTCACTATCCCACCAGCAACCATTCACCATTTCCTTCAGACTGATCATAACAATGTTTTTAATATAAATAGTAAGGGCCAGGTTCCACTGCGGCTCCGCTGCTCCGCTGCTCGTCTTTCGCGGCTTGAAACGTCATCATTACCACAGTGACCGCAGCTCGAGGGAGAGCAGCTAGGCCGCGGCTCACCGCGAGCTTTTGCTACGATTCTTGACCAAAAACTGGGAGCCGCGGTCGCGGCTCGACCTGTTTCCCGTACTTTGCATTGTTTCGTACGCCAGAATTTTAAAATTCAAAATTTAATTCGTTGCGCAGGCCAGAACACGACGAGTTTTTGGATTTCGCGCGTGCTCGCGCGCGCAGGCAGGTTAAATGTCATCAAAAAGTGTGGACCACGACCGCGGTAACGCGAATGGCGAGTGCCAGTGGAACCGCATTGCTCCGCTGCTTGCAGCCAAGTGCCGCGGAGCAGCGGAGCCGCAGTGGAACCCGGCCGTAAGCATGGTGATGCAATGGCCCACATTCACACCGCGGCAAGGCAGGAATCCTAGCATCTAGGGAGATGGCATGACACTGCATCAGCACTTGGCATGATGTGTGTTTCGACCCCGGGTTTAGAAGTTCCACATGATCCGTGCTCTATGCAGCTTGAAAACGCCGTGTCACGCCTATGTGCCTCTAATCTCTATAGCGGCCCAGTCTAGCTACACCATGTGCCAGCATGCAAACAATGTTAATCAGGGCTGTCCCGAGAGAGACTTGAACGGACAGTCCTGGAGCGAAACCTTCATTTTTAGGCTTTAAAGTTGCCAGTGTGGCAGTCGTCCCTTGTGCTAGGACTCCCTGCTGTAAGTCAAACACAATGCACTGCAGAATCTATGCCCAATCAAGTCATGTCCACTATAGAACAAAAATTTCCCTTCAACAAGTTTACGAACGGCCATAGCGATAACTGTTTCATTGAACTGATTCTAAGCGCATGTTTGATTGTGCGAATGCGTGGGCCCCGGACCCGGATTCACCAAATTCGTACATGTTCAATTGTACGAATCCGGATTCCGGTCCCACGGAATCGGATCCAGTCAACCCACCTCACAGAGCCGGATTCGGCGGATTCGATGGATTCATTTGCATTGTATCTACTCAAAAATCGAAATATGCGTACAGTAGGTCAAGAGTTCACCGCAATTGCATACAGATAGAATGAAATGGTACGGGATGAGCTGTAGTAACTCTGTTGCTAAGGTCTTGAAACGGATTATCAGGTGTGCCAAGAGTACATGAAAACGGTGTTTTTTGTTTTGTTTTTGTTTTTGTAACTCGGGCATTGAGCCAATAATAACAACTAGGCACAAAACTTTTCTACATTTAATGTAGAAAAGTTTTGTGCCTAGTTGTTGCACTTTCTGACTGTATATAGTATATATTTCCGCGTCATTAAAATTGTCGCTTCGCACATCGCAATATTTGTGGCTTGGCTCGTCTTAGTCAGACTGTCGGAATCGCTGTTTTGTGTGTTCGAACACTGGTGTGACCCTTGCTGCGCAATGTCTACTTGTCACTGAAGCCATGGTAGTCTCAAACTTTGTCGGAGCTCTCTTCCGCACCAAGCAAATTCATTGCGCTCCGCACTATTCCGCCCCAGAGCGCATTTCGTTTTCTGGAGTTCGTGCCGTCCCACATCATTCTCGTGGGCATTTGTCAAGACTGCAAGCTCGGGTATAAGATTCCTGGTATCTCTCCTGAATTCGAACTGCTGACATTGACGATGGCAAGAACAAAGTGGTCTCAAATTCCTAAAATGCGCTACTTGTGGCGCATGTTGCTGCGAAGGTAGCAGGTCTGAAAACACCAACAAAATCAGCGAAGCGCTTGCCAAGGAAAGAAGGTGCGGAACTGCTTACCCTATCCCGCTGGAAAGTCGTTACAATGTACTTGAAAAATGCTAGCTTGCCTTCATCGCCTGCCACCTGGAGGCATGGATTGCCTGAAAATGAAGTTTCTTGACCTGAATTTGAAAACGCGTCTTGTTCAGCGTATTGTTGAGTGCTGAAGGGTCTGCCTCAAACTCTGATGAAGGCGTCGACCTTAGCTGCAAGTGCAGCGAAGCGGGGGGCCACAAACTAAAGCTTGGTCCGTCGACATGTCGACAATGCTCTGCCTCAATTTCTAGCTGATTTCTTTGCCCTTCGAGTGGACAAAATAATTTTCGAAAAATCGCTCTGCAAAGCGATAATTTTAATGACGCGGAGGAAGTAGTTACAGTGGTGGAGAGTGACTCTTAACTCGTTTCCATATGTCCTTTTTCTTTTCTACATTTTTTTCTTTTATTTATTTATTTTCCTACAAAGTGTTCATGTACTGTTGGTTGTGAGCATCCGTTTGTATCCGTCTGATCGAATTGATCTGGTCGGCGGGGATCGCGATCCAGTTGCCACAATCGAATGCAGCCGAAGTCATGCAAAGTCAGGATTTCTGTTTACTTGCAGTCAGGATAGTACGCATCTGCTTACAAACGAAAATCCAGTGGAACAAAAAGAGATGAAGGGGTCGTGCACAAATATCGAAAAAAAATTCGCAAAACAAAATAATTTCGTTATGGGCCATGGGGCAGGAGGGGGTTGAACAATTTTATTTCAGAAAACATTGGTATACATGCACACGGCCATAGGAACAGTGACACACTTACTGGTATGACTTTGGCATGGATGATGTCAACATTTTTTTCCGTTCTGAGGGGAGGGAGGTGGGGTTTTTGGCTAAACGAAAATAATGCGCTTGCTGAAATTTTTTCGATATTCACGGGTGGCCCCTAAAAGTCTCTACTTACGAGTTTGAACTCGGATGGTGAGCCAATATTGTTATGATGAAGAAAGGAAAAGGACAAAATATTACGAGTTATGACAAACTGTCCACCAATGTAACCAGATCGTATACAGCCAGCAAGTGCGACAAAATGGCACAAAACTGACAAGGAGTACTGAGACATTCGGCGGCCTGACACCTAGCCCCAACACTTCTCCTAGGCGCAAACCAACAACCTTCCAACTTAGAAGGCTCAGGTTCGGAAAGGTCCAAGGTCTTCTTCGTTGCGCTTTCCTTCCCCTCTTGGACCTTTCCGAGCCTGAGCCTTCCAAGTTGAAAGGTTGTTGGTTTGCGCCTTGGAGAAGTGTCGGAGCTAGGTGTCAGGTCACCGAATGTCTCAGTACTCTTTGTCAGTTTTGTGCCATTTTGTCGCACTTGCTGGCTGTATAAGATCTGGTTACGTTGGTGGACAGTTTTTCATAACTCGTAACATTTTGTCCTTTTCCTTTCTTCATCATAACTTACGAGTTTCATGCTGGAAATCAATCATCAGAATACGGGGGCTATACTCGGGGTTATTTCCAATGGTGAACGGCACTATTCGGCCAATAAAATGTAAAGAACTCTTCCTCTCCTCTCAGTGAGTCGGCTGTGAGAGCGCATGGAGGAGAAGAGAGGAAAAGTTCTTTCTACTCGGGGTTGTGAGGTCTTATTCACTATACAGTCCATTTCAACACTATAGACGCGTACCTAGGCAAAAACCGTTATGCCAGCATCTATACCACATAAAATCTGTGATCGCTTTGTGCATAAAATTTTCCAAATTGGGCGTCTGTTATCCAATCGTTTAGAATCTATAATGAGAGTAATTGTGGAGCGGTCCTGAGCAATATTCCGAAAACTATTCTCAAAAAGTACCAGCCAAATTTGAAATATTTCAAAACCCCTACGCGTCTATAGTTTTGAAATGGACTGTAGGTGTTATCCCATGGCAGGTATGGCAGGCACTTATCTGCTTATGTATTCTCTTGCGTCTAGCTCTAAAACAAGGCGAACTGCCAGGTCCCAAGATTTCCCGTGAGTTCAAATTTCCCTGTGCTCCCTTCTAATTACCGTATGTCTTCACCTTTAAAGCCATGGTGGTACAGTCGTCCCTCTCTAATCCGGCACTTTATAATCCAGCACCCTCGATAAACCAGCACAATTTTCAGTAGCCAAAATGTCCTCTTCATGCACATTGCAGCAGTTAATCAGATTTGTTAATCCAGCACCCTCCCTAATCCAGCAGATTTTCGTGGCACAAATGGTGCCGGATTATAGAGGGACCACTGTATATTCGATTATAAAGCCAGTCTCAGTTATATAGCCATGAGCTTCATAAATGTAATGAAATTTGAAGTATGTTTTGCAAAAATGAAGGAATACGTACTATGCTAACACACTTACAGCCCAGCAGGAAGGGTTAACAAGTAGATTTAGATTTCTGGTTGGACTTTGACTTTTTATGGCATGGCGTAGTGGGTGAGTCATTTTGCATCTAAAACATCTCGGAAAGCAACGGTGTTTTGAATATAAGACCATGGCTTTAAAGGCGCTGATATACGGTATGTGATACGTAATGCGCTCTAAGACTTTTTCTTGAAGTTGTTCTAGAATATCATTATCACTGCCAGCAAGAGTACATGAAAACCAGAGTGTGCAGCTTGGGGTCTTCTCTGCAATGGGTGTCTGTCATGGCGGAATTCCGTGATTACATCATATTTGGTGCAGATCTGAGGCGGGAAATGGCGTAGTGCGTACAACTGAGCTGCATTTGTGCAGAAAGAGACCTGCTTGAATCCTGCTTGTACTCACTACATCACTAAAATGATGTAATCACGGAATTTCGCCGTGACAGCAACCCATCCGAGCTGCACACTCTGGTTTTCATGTACTCTTGTTGCCAGCCACATCATGAACGGTCAGCCCTGTGTGTATGTGATTAATATGGTGGTAAAGACACAACTGGCAATATGGCGATAAATACACGCCTGCGCACACACGCTCTCTAGGCTTCAAAGTTCTGGCACAGAGCTCTCCTTCTGCGTGTATTTACCGCCATATTACCAGGTGTGTGTTTACCACCATATTTTAAGATCAGTTTCAGTCGTGTCTTCAGCTTCATTCTACATGTATGTGGATGGTTTAATGATGTGCTGCAAACAACCTAAGAGAGCTGGGTAGAGGAAGCCATAATTGGTCCAGCAAGTCCTTAAATTTTCTCTGTAACTCTTACCGTATCAGCAAGTTAGGGGGTGTGGTGGGGTGGGGTGGGGGTAGTTGTGCACCTTTTCCTTGTGTTTAGAAATTTCATTGTTTCGCCGCTTCCCTGATCACAAATCCTGGAAAGCAAACTCCAGTTGGAACTAAATTTCAGCTGGCACTCTGTAATGTGTAGTGTAGTGCAGGGCAGCGCAGTGTAGTGCAGTGCAGTGTAGTGTAGTGTAGTGTAGTGTAGTGTGGTGCAGTGCAGTGCAGTGCAGTGCAGTGCAGTGCAGTGCAGTGCAGTGCAGTGCAGTGCAGTGTAGTGTAGTGTAGCGCAGCGCAGTGCAGTGTAGTGCAGTATAGTGCAGTGTAGCGCAGCGCAGTGTAGTGTAGTGTAGTGTAGCGTAGTACAGTTTAGTGCAGTTTAGTGCAGTTTAGTGCACTAAACTGTATTGTGTTAAGATAGTCCCTTTTAGCTAGGCGCAGCTCAATGTTCCAGGACCATGTACTTCCCGTAATGTAGAGTTGTAGATGAGAAGATAGTGGTAAGGAGTAAAATGGTCCTAGTTCCTATGGGACTATCAAGGGTTCAGCATTCAGATACAGGGGCGATGTGTGCCTGTATGTAGTGAAGAGAGACTTAAACAACGATTCGCTTATGACAGACTACTGTTGGGTATTGACCAATGCAACTGCGGGGAATAGTGGGACGCAGCCTCCTGGAGATGACATTGTCCTGCTAGGTTGGAGCGCAGGCAGTTTTAGAGTTGATGCTTTCACTGGATTCGGGTGTGTACGTGTGTAGGGGGAGGGTGTGTGTGTGTGGGGGGGGGGGTGTACGTGCATGTGTGGGCACTTGTGTGATTGTGGGGATATTTGCGTGTGTGCGTCTGTGTGAAATAGATGGCACAATTTTGTGCATTGCTTAACTGTGGAAGATAGGTTGTTTCTGAAGGTTTACCTCTATTCAAGATGGGAAACACAACTTTTCACTGTGGTTTCTAATGTTGTTTCATTTCATAACTACGTTTTGGTTTATGTTTTATTTTGTTCACAGTTCATTTATATCCGCAAGCTTCCCGTAAGTACATCATGGTGCTACGTTTTCAATTCTTTCAAACATCCCAGAAGTGCACCAAGACAGGTGTTCACAACTCTGCATCCCTGCAATGTTGCACACCCATGGTTTAGGTCATGGCATTGCCCTGACATCCTCCGGTTGCTTTGCCCGGTCAGCATTTATACATGCAACAATCTCCCCTCCTCTTCATGCACTCTCAGCCGACACGTGTTGCTACCCTCGGTAGCCATTGCTACAGTCAAAAATTCCAAACAACAGAGGGGGTGCGGGCACACATCAATGATATTATTCCTCCTGAAAGCTAATTTTATTGCATTTTCATGTGTACTGTTATATCCTATATATGGACCTATAACCATTTTAAAGGACAATGATATAGGACGCATATTGCTCATCTGGGAAATACAATGAAGGTGGTGTACCTAGCGACAACTTCGAGCCAGTGCTTTCTGTCCGAGGCAATTTGCTTCGCGTCCAAAAGAGACATGTGGAGAAGTAAAAGATTATCTCTAATGTTGTCTGCACATTACTCTAAAAAGTTTCGTTGGTGGAAAAATGGTATTTCGATAGAGTAATCATCTGCCGCAAGTCTTTTTTTCGCTTTCATTCAGATTTCGTCCTCCATTGTTGCTAAAAGAGAATGTCTGCAGTGTCTGCTCCAGAGCCGGGTGAGCCGGGTAATCGACCCGGTTGGGCGGCGCTTGGACCGGGTTGAAAATATAGTACCGGGTCGCCTGTGACCCGGTTGGTACTTTACACGGTCGAACTTTGAAAGGACTGACTACATGGCTGGTATGTGTGATAGATCATGCAGAGGCGCGCGTTGAAGTGAAAGTAGTCAGTAGAGAGGTTTCGCTTCACGTTGTTCTGCACTACACCGTTAAACTCGGGTTCACGTCGAACGTGAGTTGACCTCAGCTCACGTCATGAACGGGAGTTTCGACGCCGAAATTTGCCACACCGACATGAAATTTCACAGTGTCGGGGCAGAACAACGTGAAGCAAAACCTCTCTATTATCCGGTGTGTGTACTTGCTCAATTCGAGCTTGACCGTTGAGGTGTTGTTTTTGGAAATGAAGCCTCCAGCAGGCGAATACACAGGCCCTGCTTCCAGGACTCTAGGAAAACTGGTCGTCGTGGTGAGACAGCGCCAGGTACATGTGTACTCGGCTCCAACCCGGTTGAAAAGGTTGCGCCAGGTACACATGTACCCGGCTGTCCTACAATCCTAGAGCAGACACTGGTCTGTGTGGGTGTATATCCAATAGATTTCCAAATTAGCGGATCTTGAGACGGGCGTACATGGTGTGTGCCCGCGTTGGTCCTGTACCTGGATTCTGCCCATGCCGAGAGGACGTGAGTATGTTCAACTTGTACTGTCTGTGTTCACTGCTGCAGATCAGGATGTATGCAAGGGAACCTCTCACGGCTGTCACGAAGATGCACTGTGCTTGAACACGCACAGCACTTTTACTTGCACTTGTCTTCCAGGATTCACCGGTAATGGAGGGCACTGCCAAGGTACGTTATTTTGTTGGCATGTTCAAATTCTTAGCACTCACAGCAGCATCATATCCAAACACGATCAAGTTGAGAATACAGGCTATCAGCACGCCCAAATCAAGTCGGTTAGAAGGTGGGTGCAACCAAGAAAGATGCAAGTAGGCATGCGTGTGTTTGTATAATATTATGTGTGTGTGTCTGTCTGTATGTGTGTGTGTGTGTGTGTGTGTGTGTGTATGTGTGTGTGTGTGTGTGTGTGTGTGTGTGTGTATGTGTGTGTGTGTGTATGTATATGTCCATATATTATATGTGTCTACCACTAAGAGCGCGGAGGATGTTCGTCCGTTCTGCTTGCATTCTGCCCAAGGCATGCCTAAATAAACCCCACCATGCCAACTTTCCCTCCGCTGAGTAGTGTTCATGTCACCACTAGACAGAATTAATGTCGACATTCTGGAAGATTACGGCCATCATCCCCAGATGCCACCATAGTTATTTGATCATGAAGATGGCCAAGCCAAGTAAAAGAAGTGAGCTATCGTGGCCGTTAGCGTGTGAACTCATGACGGCCGCTAACAATAATGCTGATGGTAGCCAAACCCCTACAACAATGAAGGAAATGGATTATGGTGTCTCTTCTTTTATTCAACTGGAATACTTTATTCATGCCCTGAAAGGCAGCGGGCTATCTCCACTGCTACTCAGGACAGTTTTTGTAAAGTGTTTCCCACGGTTTCTTGACGAGAGAGCTTGGAAGCTCAGGGCCCTACGCTATGCTTTTTTGCCTTGATGACCTAGACAAAAAAAAGCATAGGGATGTTATAAATTCTTTAAAAAAATCCTTTTTTTTTAGACATAACCTGGGATTCGAACCCGCACTATCGCGCGCCCTGCATGCATCCCCCGATACACTTCGCATACATACTAATTCTTCCAAGTTGTTTCACATTGTGATCTTGCATTTGAAAGCCCTATTTGAATATGCATTGTGGCCAGCCGTCTTTGATGGCACGGTACGGTAGGGGATAGGTACGGGACAGGTACGATCGAGGGTAATACGACACCGTCTCCCGTACCGTACCGTACCATCAAACACAGCTGGCCACATACAGCTGCCCGCAATATTCAAATAGGACTTTCAAACGCAAGATAATAACGTGAAGCAACTTGGAAGAATGGGTATGAATGCGAAGTGTATGGGGGAATGCATGTAGGGCGATAGTGCGGGTTCGAATCCCAGGATATGCCTGAAAAATAAATAGGAGAATTGAAAAATTTATAACATCCTATGCTTTTTTGCCGTCAGATACGGATAGCGCCAGGCGTGACACAAACAAACAAACAAACAAACACACAAACACACAAATACACAAATACCAAACGAGAGAGCTTGGAAGCTCAGGGCCCTACGCTATGCTTTGTTACTTAGCTCATCGTGCATGTTGTGGGAACTGATGGAAATGTTTCCTGGAACGGTGCTGACTCTGCCGAGCACGCGCGTTCTGGAGTCGACGGGATCTCTCTGCCGACGTTTCCTGTGACCGGCGCTGACTCGCCCGTTCACGCCTATTTTGGAGACGACGGGATGTCTCTTCCAAAGTATGTTTTTACTGACGCATCCTATCACCTATTCGGCAACTAACATCCATTCTAATTTCATTTCCTCGTCTCCCTATTTCTTTCCAGAAAGTCTCTCTATACATCAGGGAGTCGTACTGTATTGGCAGCTACCCTAACGGGTCACGCCGCCCACCACCCAAGCATGGGTATGATGAGGGACAGTGGCAACAGAAACAAAAAAAACAGCAAGCAGGGAGAGAAAGCAAGAGAAAGACGGCGATAGTAGTACATCTGGTGTGCGACGTATAGAAAAAAGAGATGACAAGAGATGCGCACAAAATAGGAAACAATTATTTTTGCAGTTCCGAAACAATCAACCAGGTGATGGAGTGCACATGTGGGCACCCGAAGTCCCACCTGGACTCCACTGGAAGAACATCCCACGCAGGGATATCAGCGATAGGCCAAGCTTTGAAAAACAGCCATGAGGACACATCGTCTAGAAGTCCACCGCGCTCGAACTGAAATTGCAGGTTCAAACAATTTCCCACGCGGCGTCAGGCAGCGTAACTCTTCTCCCTGCATCACCATCCATCTCCAGCAACCGTCTCCACTCACAGCTCATGCCTCTGCCACCACTGTACTCCTCCGAGCTTCGCAGTTTGAAACCATTCGGGGGTCAGCTACACCACCGCGAATGGAGAGACGAGGACGACAACGGTCGTGACTGAAAAGACACTGCCTTGGCGACCGCGTCGCGGAACCCTCGCCCCAGCAAATTCAGAAATACGCCAGGGGCAACTCTGGTGGACTCAGAGCCACCCCCTTGGCAAGACTAGTAAGAGGAACGACTGAAAACTCAGATTAAACGGAGCTGCGAAAAGTGCAACCGTCCCCTTCAAGCACAGTGGCAACACACAGGGAGTCGTATACATGTACTTGTACATAATATTGTGGCCAGCTGTTTGTAGCCAGCTGTGTTTGATGGTACGGTACGGTACGGGACAGATACGGGAGCCAGCAAATGGCCAGCTGTGCGATACGGTACGGGACAGATACGGGATAGCGCCAGGCGTGACACAAACAAACAAACAAACAAACAAACAAACAAACAAACAAACACCAAACGAGAGAGCTTGGAAGCTCAGGGCCCTGCGCTATGCTTTTATGCTTTTTTTGCCTAGCTCATCGTACATGTTATAAGAACTGATGGGAATGTCTTTTTCGTTGATTGGCCACATCACTGTATTGCAAAAACGTTTCAATCGGTTTGCTTATGAGTTAGGCAAAAGTATTTGCAGAATTCATTGCGGATTGTTATTTCTCTAATAATCATCTACTTTTGTTTTGCTCCTTCTTTTCTTTTTATCTCCTTATATTGTAAATCAACAAATTTTGGCCGATGAGAAATAGAAACCTCTCTATTAGAGAGGTTAAGATGCACGTTATTTCCGACGTGACGCGCAGTTTCACGTCAAATTTGAAATCGATCGGTATTTTTGCTCTCACATGCATCCATTGCTCAATCATGCATCATTTGCCTATATGACAAACGTTGGCCTGCGATTTACTTTGGCCGGTTGGTACCAAGCGGCGAAATCAGCGAAATTAAATCGCCAGCGAACATTAGTTGATTTTAATACAGTGATCGGATTTTCTGGCCTTTTTGTAGTAATACATGTGCATTGACCTGTTGAGCCAATGACGACGCCGAATGCATGGTTGCCTGTGGAGCACATCACATAACTTTACAGTCTCCTAAAATACGTATCCCGTCCGACGGCAAAAGAGGCTGCAGATTTAGTTTTTCTGCGCGTCCACGGGATGTCTGCGACGCGAAAGTTCAGCTCGCGTTATTTGGCTCGCACGTCGAAAAATCAACGCGAGTGACCTGCTGCTCACGTCGAAATTTGGACATTACATAACTTTACAGTCTCCTAAAATACGTATCCTGTCCGACGGCAAAAGAGGCTGCAGATTTAGTTTTTCTGCGCGTCGACGGGATGTCTCTCCTGACGTTTACTGGGACCGGCGATGACTCTGCCGATCACGGGCGTTCTGGACTCGACGGGATGTCTGTCCTGACGTTTCCTGGGACCGGCTTAGACTCTGCCGATCACGGGCGTTCTGGACTCAACGGGATGTCTGTCCTGACGTTGCCTGGGACCGGCGGACTCTGCCGATCACGGGCGT
>NC_088654.1:14043899-14081399 GCF_964019385.1 Sycon ciliatum | reverse complement strand
AAGCGTGCTTGTCTTTTAGTAACGCAGTTCTCAGAGAGTGAAGATTGTAAGGTACGACAAGCAAAGTCGTTGGCGGCGGTCATGCATTTCAACATTTTTCATTGACAAACGGAGCCGGAGGCTTGCAGCCACCATCTAGTGACCTCCAAAATATGTCACCAGGTTCACGCTTGTCGAGACATTCACATGCACGAGTTTCTACTTGTATTTACTTCAGTATATAATTTTGTATTTATGGATTCTCCACAGGCCTTGGCTTAAATCGAGGGAGTCTCCGTCAACAGCTTATGAAGAAGAAAAAGCTGAGGACAAAAAATGAGAAGATAGAAAGACGTGGGGTGGTAGTAATTTCACACCGTGCTCTTTGAAATCGCTGGTCTACGTGGAATGAAACCAGAGGACTCATAACGGGTGATAGCAAAGTGGGTGCGGACAAGAGCAATAAAACATTTTGGGCTGGATGCAGTACGAATGTCAGCCGGGAGGGAGTTCCATGTGACAGGGGTGACAAAGAGAAAGGTGGTACGCACGTATGTGCTGGCTCTAGCAGGCGGAAGCAGATGTTGGGGGCGCCTGGCTCTGTGTGGCCTAGGTCCTTGAGGGTCGTCATCTGGCTATGGACAAGGTGGCGGAGCTCAAGAAGGCACTGAATGTGTTTTGACATGCGAGGCTGGTCTACTAGACGTGCACGAAAAGCGAGGCTTTCGGCTCCGTTTGTCTAGTGTGTGTTTACTTGGTTAGTTCTCAGCTCTGTGATTTTCTCTTTTGTCCTTATTATACTGCATGCTACCAATCCCCCCCCCCCCCCCCCCAACACCCTGGAGTGTAGTAGAAATTATTCCCGTAGCTATGCAAAAGACGTTACTTCAGAATCGCCTGGCGCTAGCCAGGGTCCACACAGCTTTAATTCAGTGTTTGTTTGTGCCATCGGTATGCCTGGCGCTATCCCGTACCCGTACCGTACCGTACCATGAAAGACGGCTGGGCACAATATTCAATAGGGCTTTCAAATGCAAGAACATAACGTGAAGCAACTTGGAGGAATGATTATGTATGCAAGTGTATCGGGGGGAATGCATGCAGGGCGATAGTGCGGGTTCGAATCCCAGGTTATGTCTTTAAAAAAGATTGGAGAAATGACAAATGTATAACATCCCTATGCTTTTTGCCTAGGCAGTAGGCATCAAGGTGGTAGACGGTGTCGTATCACCCTCAAATGCAAAGAGAAAAAAACATTTCCATCAGGTCTAATAACATCCATGATGAGATAGGCAAAATAGAATAGCGTAGGGCCCTGAGCTTCCAAGCTCCCTCGTTTTTAGCTTCGGTTTCCGATGGTGTATATTTTGGTAACGTGAGCCCATTGTGGCTACTATAGGGTATGCAGTAATTATCCGAGGGGGGATCAATGTAGGTGTCCAAGACCAATTTGGGGATCCTGATCCATCTGTTGACTCGATACTGAAGACTTCCTTTCAAACTGCTATTGCTCAGCTCGAAAGAATTGTTTCAAGCCAAACGAAACGCACTGGAAGAAAGGGAGCATATTTTCCATAAACATGGTGAGTCAACGGTTGCAATCTCTGGCGCAGATGGTCACCAAAGCTACTTCGCATTCGGTTGAGTCAACATCAACCAGCTCGGCCGCCATTGCCAGTGCAAGCGAGAAGAAACGCACAGCAGCTCAGCAGCTCAGCAGAGTTGTGGCAACAACAACAACAATGGCCAACATTATTTTCACGCTTTAAAGTTAAAACATATACTCTTCTCGCATTCTCTGCGCCATAATTATGCCCCACCACATATACTCTCGCTGCATACTGCTAGCAACGTGCAACCTTCGTATAATTTACGTCGCTCTCGTACTTGGCACTTGCCAACTCCGCGGACTGACCGCTGTCTCCATTCTCCCCTGTACAAGGCCCTTCATTACTTTAATTGCTTGCCCGCCCAGCTTCGCGAAATCCCTTCTCGTACTCCCTTCAAATCCGAGATATCCCTGCTGTTGCACAACTCTGTATGCTCGTGTAGCGACCACCCCTGCCCGTACACTTAAGTACACAACTCTGTATGCTCGTGTGGCGACCACCCCTGCCCGTACACTTAAGTAGTCATTAACCCCTAGGCCCTGCCCACCCAATTCTTCCTCACTCTTTCTCCTTTCTTACACTATTATCTCTTATTGGCCACTGGCTGTCGTGAGAATAAAGATTTGAAACAACAACAACAGAAAAGACAGTACGACCTCTAGTACCCTAGAGTTGGTTGAGGCCCCGCTTGGTTCACTCCGCGACTTTCTAACGGATTCAAATAGTGACTCCCACGGCACTCGGCATGGTCAGGTCACGGCTGGCGATGCAAGTGATGCGCTTTCCCGTGTTCAGAAGTTTGAGGAAGTGTCCGAGGATAGTGATTGCAATGGTGTACAGTGGAAGGTCGTCACATCGAAAAAACCAACAACGAAAAAGAGTGTCGTGTTCATAGGAGATTTAAAGAAGGATGCCTGCATGTCAGTGGAGCAGCTTGAAAATTCCGTTGTGAGCAGAGCGGATAGTGTTGGTGTATCAGTCCGTGTCTACAGTTGCAAAGTGTTTTCGTCATCTTGTGAAATTGTGTACCTGGATATCAGCGACCGTGATGCTGTCCTAGCTCGTCTTCCTCGCAAAGCGAGCTCAAGACGTCGAGGTGAAACACTGACAAAGAGTCGTCGTCTTCATCGTGTTGATTGGAATACTTTTCAAGTTGACCTGGCCTCTACACTGGATTCAACATTTAGCGAGGGTATAATCAATAGTACCCACCGCCTTAGGAGCTGCATCTGCGCCTTGATCCTTGAAGGGTGGTGGCGTTCCTACGGATACGGAAAACTCAGCCTCTAGCCGAGTCTGACGCGAACCGTGAATTTTTTTTATTCGATAGTATGGCAAGCTCTTTTCAAGTTGATCTAGCCTCTAAACTGAATTCATCATTTAACGAGGATACCATTGATGGTATGGCATGCTCTGTCACAGATGCCATTGTTACTACTCTAAATAAGCATGCTCCGATCACTTTGCGCCCGTGTAATGAACGTCTCCCTCGGCATTGGCTCTCAGATGAACTTGTTGCATGCGTTCGAGAGCGAAACTGGCTTCACCGTCACCTTAGAAGGATTACCGGTGTACCGGCACATGTGGAACATGTATAGTAATACACCAGTTGATAAGCAGGTCAGTGCCTGCAAGTCAGCCCCCCCCCCCCCCCCCCAAAACCAAAACATCTTCCCACGCCACTGAAAAACGCATGAAAATACATGGCAACAAATAAACACATACGCCAATTTGGATGAAGACACTTAGCAGGCTTCAGCTGAGGCCTCTTTCCAGACTTGAGCAGCTAAACGCCGTGTGGTCACAGAGTGCGTTCGATTACGCCTATGAATCAATTCATGAGAGGAATCTGATGCATTCAAATCATTTGATTTTCATGTCATGCGTCTGGAATCAGTTTGGAATCCAGTCATCCTATTCACATGGGGGATATGAGTAACCAAGGGTAATTCATGTTTGCACTCAACATCGATTCTTGGGCAAATCAAACGCACTCGATGTTCACAGCAGTCAGGATAGTGGCTGACAACTCTGGCTTTTCTAGCTAAACAGTGTGCCACTGATACGTGTTCTTGCCACTCAAGTTTCTTGAACACAAACCTTTCTTGGTCACATGATTGCAGGCAGGGAACTTGGGAAGCAGACTCTAAAACAAACCAGTACTCGTACTAGAGGGTGTAAACTACTTACTGGCTAAGCAGGCAAATGGAAGCTCCTCCAAACTGCTCCTGGCCTGACTGCGTCCCAGCTGGCTGCCCTTCACCTCAAAGGCGTAATGAGTCCCAAAAGCATGTCCATCTAAAGACAATACATCGGATTGTCGAGACCAGATGAATAGGTCGTTGGTGGCTGCAGCTCCAAGTCCAAGTTTCCCGAGCACAACGGAGAGAGTCTCCACTTCAAAAGCATTTTGAAAGTCCAATAGCCTTGCCTCATACCCGTAGGTATCTATGCAGTGTTTGGTGGAATTGTAGTGACTCATCCTCAGCAGGTCGCGGGAAAACGGGATTGTTGGTATAACAACATAGCCATTATTCCTGTGGTACTGGGATGCAGCTGAATAATTGAAATACAAACAGAGAAAGAAATGGCATCAGCCACAGCAGCCAATGCCACATAAGTGTATCTGAATGGAACACCCGCTGGCAACTTGAACTTAAGCCATCAAAAAAATTATGTTCAGTCAGTATCATTTGCTTGGATGACAATTACAAGCTTAGTGATTGGAGAATTCCTGCTGATAAACCAGAGTCCCGGGTCTAGTCATGGTGGTGACAGTCATCTTTTTCTCTCTAGACTCCATACATAGAAGTAGGACACACTTCAGGTTCTCGAACATTTTGAAGGTTTCAGCAGTATACGTCCATGCCTTATCATCAGGTGAAAAACATTGAAACGCAGGTGAAGTACATAGATTCACGCTTTCGCTGTTAGGCAGGTCGTCAATAACTCGTTAGTTGTTGCCTATTTGTTGTCGGTTTTTGTTGCACCGCACTTCACGCTTTTCGGGTTTCCTCACACTTGCTCCTTCTCAACATTACTTCACATGTGTATGGGTCATGCATTTGACGCTGTTGTTTTAGCTGTTCTTCCTTGCACTGTTTCTATCACCTCTCTGCTGTATTTAATGCATTGCCCATGTTCATTTGATTTTGCCTGTATTTCACCAGATGATCAGGCAGGAAAGTATACTTGTGAAAACTTTCAAAATGTTCAAGAGACTAAGTGTGTCCTACTTCTCAGTATAATTGCATTCTTGTCTCCAAGGAAATTGTTCGCCTATAACATACATATGCATTTAGTCGGTTGCAAGATACCACTCTCTGAGCATGTTGCTGGCTTTGAGGTTTCTGGAAGCCATCCTTTCTGGCAGATTGTTGTTCCGTTCTTAGCAATTCCTGCATATCCTGCTGGTCTAGTCTCCAGGAGTGGAGGTGTGCAAGCTGCAAAGAAGAATAGGAATATTTCAGGTACACACATGCATTCATACACGCGCACACACACACGTACGCACGCAACCACGCACACACTGGCATACACACATACAATAATGTTGACCATGCTGAAGCAATGTTTGGCACATTGGTGCCTGAAGCGATTCCGGGTGTTGGAGCTTTGTGAGGCACCCTCCATTGTTGGGAAGGAAATCAGCGTACGGGTTTATGCAATGTGGTGAAGTGAAAGTATTCAAATTTGTTTAATCAAGAAACCGTGGGAAACACTTTACAAAAAATGTCCTGAGTAGCAGTGGAGATAGCCCGCTGCCTTTCAGTGCATGAATAAAGTATTCCAGTTGACTAAAAGAAGAGACACCATAATCCATTTCCTTCATTGCTGTAGGGGTTTGGCTACCGTCAGCATCACTGTTGGCAGCCGTCATGAGTTCACACGCTAACGACCACGATAGTTCACTTCTTCTACTTGGCTTGGCCATCTTCATGATCAAATAACTATGGTGGCATCTGGGGATGATGGCCGTAATCTTCCAGAATGTCGACATTAATTCTGTCTAGTTGTGACACGAACACTACTCAGGGGAGGGAAAGTTGACAAGGTGGGGTTTTTTGGGCATGCCTTGTGCAGAATGCAAGCAGAACGGACAAACATCCTCCGCGCTCTTATTGGTGGACACATATTATAATATA
This sequence comes from Sycon ciliatum, assembly GCF_964019385.1. Lineage (NCBI taxonomy): Eukaryota > Metazoa > Porifera > Calcarea > Leucosolenida > Sycettidae > Sycon > Sycon ciliatum. The sequence continues at coordinate 14,075,665 of NC_088654.1, read as the reverse complement.
TGGACATATACGTACACACACACACACACACACACATACAGACAGACAAAACTACTACTACTACTACTAGCAGCATGACTGCCCAGATGGGCAAGTGTCACCCCTATGAAAAGGGGACCAGAAAACGGGAGTCGGATCACAAGCAGGACCGCGAATGTCTGGCTAGGTCCTGCTGCCGGCAGAAATTGCGTTTACAATGTGGGCAGCTGAGGGGCAGAGCTGCTCTCCCAGCAGCAGATGGTCTCGCACCACGATTGCAGTTGTGACGCTTGAACCCGGCCGCAGAACGGATGCATCGCTGACATGTTGGGCAGTGCTGCTGGCAACAAGCTGAAAGTGGCACAGATAGACTGATTGTTGGTGTAGGAGAACTCGTGACAGGCTGGCATCGATGAACAGAGTAGCCACCTTTGCTGCGGAACCACCTCTGGCAGTTCTGGCACTGCACTGATCCATGCTGGAGCTGGATGGGAAGCCGTCTCTGAGTGGTGCACTTGTGCCGTGTTCTATCGGAGACCCGTGAGAAGTTTCGGTCACACACTGCGCAATGCACAGACTTGGGCATGGTGGAGCTCGACTGAGGGGCAACCCGTACTTCCCTCCACTGTTGGCGGTCCTGAGCAAGGATGAACCACTGAGATGGATGCTGCAGTGCAAACTTGAGGTCGGTCATCACCGTGTCCTTCCACCGTCGATGGGGACCACAAAGAGGCCGAGGCACAGGTAGCCACCCAAAGAGGAGTTGGAAGGGGTGCGATCCTCATCCATACGCGCAACGTGCCCAGTCCATTCCAGACGCCGATTGCGGAGGCGTGTAGACATCAGTACTGGGTCTCCCCAACGGTTCCCCAGGTCTGTGGATGACAGCCGCTCGGACCACTGACGAGGCTTGGTGATGCTGAGGACAGTCCGGATGCATTGATGGTGGAATTTATCCAAACTTCTAATATCCCGTTGGAGTGGGGTCCAACACTCTCCGCCATACAGTAATATTGAGGAAACGCAGGCCATGTACAGGTGTCGTTTACTAGAGAGGGACAGAGACATGTCAGTGAAAACCTTCTGGAGGGCTCCGAAGGCCTTTGAGGCTTCGGCAATGCGGCGCTTGATGTCGGATGAAGAACGACTGTCAGGGGTCACTATGGATCCTAGGTAAGTGAACTTTGGCACGGCTTCGATAGTGCCAAGGGGGAGAACGATGTCAGCCGAGTCTTCAGCAGAGACCCCATGGCCCGCCATCATGATCTGAGTGTTGGCGATGCTCACAGTTAGTCCAAATTCTCGGGCAACACTACAGAAGAGCTCCACACCAAACTCAGCATCACTACGGCATTCAGACACGAGAACGGCATCATCAGCATACTCCAGGTCACTAACAGACAGTGACTCGCCAGCCCTGCGCGATGATGAGCGGGGGTAGAGTTGGCCATTGATGGTAAACTGGATGCTGGCAGAGTGACTACGACCTGCATCCTTAAGCCGGGCACGCCATGTCTCAACAACCGCCCCGAAGTACAGGCTAAAGAGAACTGGTGCCATGACACATCCTTGTCGGAGACCGTTAACCACAGGGAACTCATCAGAGGTGGAGTTGCCAACTCGGACCGAGGCAGAGGTAGATGTGTGGAAAGCCTTAATCAGGGCCACTAGCTGTTGCGGAACCCCAAGTCGGCCCAAGGCCACCCAGAGAGCAGCGCGTGGTACAGAATCGTACGCCTTTATCAGGACCACAAACACACAGAAGAGCTGTTAACGATATTCGTATGCTTTCTCGATTAGCTGGTGGAGTGAGAAGATGGCATCAACACAGCCCCTGCCTGGCCGAAAGCCGCACTGGGACTCTGGGAGTTCCGGCTCAGCCAACAACTGCAGGCGATCTTGGATCATGCGGCCACACACCTTGCTAACAACATCAAGAAGGGCAATACCCCACCAATTATCACATTTGGACAGGTCGCCCTTCTTGGGAACAGGAACCAACTCGGCATCGCGCCATTCCTGCGGAACAGTGGCCGTCGTCCAAGCAAGTTGGATGAGATCCAGCAATGCGTCCAGGGAATCATGGCCACCTGCTTTCACAAGCTCGGGGACCATATGCGAGGAACCTCCAGCTTTGCCATTTGCAAGGTGTATGGCGACGACAAGGTCTTCCATTGTTGGTGTGACTGCCAGAGACTCGTCAGGCTCACGTTGGGGGATGTTAGCAACGGTGGAGGCACTGAAGGTACTGGGGACATTGCGCAAGTTCGAGAAGTGAGTGGACCAGCAGTCTTCCTGCTCCTCCAAGGACGTGCAAACTATGCCCTCAGCATTACGGACCGGATGGATGGTGACAGATCGGAGTCCTGAGTAGCACCGTTGAATGTCTCGGATGGCGGACCAAACGTGCTTACCGCTAAATTTGCCACGCTCCACAGTGCTAGCTCTCTGCTCCAACCATGCACTCTTCGCTGCACCAACTGCGGTACGACATCTACCTCGGACATCGAGGAAGCGGCGGTGGTCCACTGGCAGCTCTGATTGACGCCACTGTTGATAGAGGCGTGTGCGCTCAGCAAAAAGAGGTTGGAGGATGTCTGCTGCTGCTAGGAACCAGTCAGGTTGTTGTCGAACGGGTTTGCCCAGGTGTGCCTCAGCGCTGGAGGTCAAGGCAGATTTGTATGCCGATCACTTGGCATCAACGGTATCAGCTGGCCCAGACGATTGCAGATGGTGTTGCACACCGGTGGCGAATTGGAGCCGAGTAGCCTGCACCGCATTAGATTGTTCGTCGGTCATACCAGGGCGGGTCATGAGAGCTTGGATATTAAAGCGTGAACGCCGTGCTACTCCGGTGCGAAATTTGACGGTGTACGACAGACAGAACGATAAGCATACAGGAGTGTGGTCGGTACTACACTCCGCACTACGGATAATGTGGCAGTCTGTGCAGGCTAGCAGATCTTGCCGCCTGACAATGGCATAATCGATACAGTGCCACTTCTTCGACCGTAGGTGCTGCCATGTATACTTGTGGATACGCTGCTTGGCAAACCAGGTGTTGCACACAGTGAGGCTGTTACATGTAAAGAACTGGACCAGTTCCAGTCCAGCGTCATTCGTTTCCCCTATTCCATTATCTCCGCAAGTCCCATACCATGGACCAGCACTCTGGATGAGACCAACACCTGCATTGAAGTCCCCAAGGAGAATCAAGTGTTGACTTGGTGCCACTGAGTTTATACTCGCTTGCAGGGAAGCAAAAATTCATTTTTGGACTCCCTACTTGATCTGAAAGTTGGAGCGTAGCATGCAATCACATTGATCCAGGTGTTCTTGTTTCCGTGGTGGACTAACTTCAACTTGAATTGTTCAATTCTCGACGATACCGCCGTCCATCGATTTCCTCCTGCTCAGAAAGCGCTCTGTGCACGGCCTCTCAGGACGATGCAGACTCCTTCTCCGCGTTTGAAATTTTCAACTGGGACGGGACGTCCAGACGACAACACAATCGAATCTGCGACATTGTAGATCTCAGCTCCAAACCACTTCAATTCCTGAAGTCCAGCCTCTTCGATGTCGAGTCTCTTCAGCTCATTTATGACTGTAATGATCTTCCTGTCCTCGACTACTCTATGTCCAGACGCAGCTGTTTCGATTGGGCCGTCAGCATTCACGAGTGTTCTGACATTCCAGGAAGCGAATTTCAGTAGAGAATCGCTTCTGCTGGGGGATCCTGCCTGCGACGACTTCGCCCGTTTTCTGGTTGCTGAAAAGCTGAGGATGGTAGAGGCGACATCCGAGGGGTAGGTAGCCCACTGTGGATGGAGGACGGAGAGCGGCGCGCCAGTGACAATATCAAAATTCAAATTGTCCTGGAAGACGCGCCGTGAGCCTCTCCGACCTGTATTTCTATCTGGACGCCAGGGGCTCTCCTAGCAAGGCTAGGAGAGCCCTGGGGAGCGAGAACTAACTTAAGGAGAGCTCCAAGTAAGTAGAAGACGGGAACTACACAGATCCTCAAAAGATCAAACTGACCTTCAAGAGACTCAAACTAACACACACACACACACACACACACACACACACACACACACACACACACATACAGACAGACAAACACACATAATATTATTCAAACACACGCATGCCTACTTGCATCTTTCTTGGTTGCACCCACCTTCTAACCGACTTGATTTGGGCATGCTGTGAATAGCCTGTATTCTCAACTTGATCGTGTTTGGATATGATGCTGCTGTGAGTGCTAAGAATTTGAACACGCCAACAAAATAACGTACCTTGGCAGTGCCTTCCATTACCGGTGAATCCTGGAAGACAAGTGCAAGTAAAAGTGCTGTGCGTGTTCAAGCACAGTGCATCTTCGTGACAGCCGTGAGAGGTTCCCTTGCATACATCCTGATCTGCAGCAGTGAACACAGACAGTACAAGTTGAACATACTCACGTCCTCTCGGCATGGGCAGAATCCAGGTACAGGACCAACGCGGGCACACACCATGTACGCCCGTCTCAAGATCCGCTAATTTGGAAATCTATTGGATATACACCCACACAGACCAGTGTCTGCTCTAGGATTGTAAGACAGCCGGGTACATGTGTACCTGGCGCAACCTTTTCAACCGGGTTGGAGTCGAGTACACATGTACCTGGTGCTGTCTCACCACGACGACCTGTTTTCCTAGAGTCCTGGAAGCAGGGCCTGTGTATTCGCCTCTTCGCTGGAGGCTCCATTTCCAAAAACAACACTTCAACCATCAAGCTCGAATTGAGCAAGTGCACACACCGGATAATAGAGAGGTTTCGCTTCACATTGTTCTGCTCTACACTGTGAAATTTCACGTCGGTGTGGCAAATTTTGGCGTCAAAACTCCCGTTCATGACGTGAGCTGAGGTCAACTCACGTTCGACGTGAACCCGAGTTTAACGATGTAGTGTAGAACAACGTGAAGCGAAACCTCTCTACTGACTACTTTCACTTCGACGCGCGCCTCTGCATGATCTATCACACATACCAGCCATGTAGTCAGTCCTTTCAAAGTTCGAACGTGTAAAGTACCAACCGGGTCACAGGTGACCCGGTACTATATTTTCAACCGGGTCCAAGCGCCGCCCAACCGGGTCGATTACCCGGCTCACCCGGGTCTGGAGCAGACACTGCAGACATTCTCTTATAGCAACAATGGAGGACGAAATCTGAATGAAAGCGAAAAAAAGACTTGCGCCAGATGATTACTCTATCGAAATACCATTTTTGCCACCAACGAAGCTTTTTAGAGTAATGTGCAGACAACATTAGAGATAATCTTTTACTTCTCCACATGTCTCTTTTAGACGCGAAGCAAATTGCCTCAGACAGAAAGCACTGGCTCGAAGTTGTCGCTAGGTACACCACCTTCATTTTATTTCCCATATGAGAAATATGCGTCCTATATCATTGTCCTTTAAAAAGGTTATAGGATATAAAAAGTACACATGAAAATGCAAAAAAATTAGCTTTCAGGAGGAATAATATCATTGATGTGTGCCCGCACCCCCTCTGTTGTTTGGAATTTTTGACTGTAGCAATGGCTACCGAGGGTAGCAACACGTGTCGGCTGAGAGTGCATGAAGAGGAGGGGAGATTGTTGCATGTATAAATGCTGACCGGGCAAAGCAACCGGAGGATGTCAGGGCAATGCCATGACCTAAACCATGGGTGTGCAACATTGCAGGGATGCAGAGTTGTGAACACCTGTCTTGGTGCAAATTCTGGGAAGTTTGAAAGAATTGAAAATAGGGCTGAAACGATTATACCGAATAATCGAGTACTCGTTTGATAACTCTAACGATCTAGTAATCGTTTAGATTACCGAATACGATTATTTTGCGTTTTTTAAATTTGTGTCCAGAAAGTACGGTAAATCCTCGTTTTGTGAAGTTTGAATCAGTTTCCGCTGGGAGTATGCAGTTGCCAGGGGTATTATTCATGTTCTGAGGTTAAATTGACTTCGAAACTGCCATGTTTCGGAGCTACCCTTTCACTAATGCAGATTTGTTGGTATTATGGAGGCATAGTTTGTGGAAACAGAGTAATGTTTGCACAGAATTATGACTATTTGCTAACGATTATAATCGATAACTCGATCGTTAAGCTAAAGAGTAATCGATACGTGAAAATCCACGATCGTTCCAGCCCTAATTGAAAACGTAGCACCATGATGTACTTACGGGAAGCTGGCGGATATAGATGAACTGTGAACAAAATAATACACAAATTACAAAAACGTAGTTATGAAACGAAACAGCATTAGAAACCATAGTGAAAAGTTGTGTTTCCCCTCTTGAATAGAGGTAGACCTTCAGAAACAACCTATCTTCCACAGTTAAGCAATGCACAAAATTGTGCCATCTATTTCACACGGACGCACACACGCAAACATCCCCACATTCACACAAGTGCCCACACATGCACGTACAGCCCCCCCCCCCCCCCCCACACACACACACGCTCACCCCCTCCCCCTACACACGTACACACCCGAATCCAGTGAAAGCATCAACTCCAAAACTGCCTGCGCTCCAACCTAGCAGGACAATGTCATCTCCAGGAGGCTGCGTCCCACTATTCACCGCAGTTGCATGGACCATCCAGCTGGGAAAGTGGTCCGGCCATGGCCGGACCAGCCTGACCGGTTCCGCCGGCCCTGGACCAATGCAACTACTGTCGTAAGTCTGTCGTAAGCGAATCGTTATTAAAGTCTCTCTTCAGACACACATCACCCCTGTATCTGCATGCTGAACCCTTGATAGTCCCATAGGAACTAGAATCAATTTACTCCTTACCACTATCTTCTTATCTACAACTCTACATTATGTGAAGTACATGGTCCTGGAACATTGAGCTGCGCCTAGCTAAAAGGGACTATCTTAACACAATACAATACAGTACACTGCACTGAACTAAACTGTACTACGCTACACTACACTGCACGGCACTGCACTGCACTGCACTACACTGCACTGCACTGCACTGCACTACACTGCACTGCACTGCACTACACTGCACTGCACTGCACTGCACTGCACTACACATTACAGAGTGCCAGCTGAAATTTAGTTCCAACTGGAGTTTACTTTCCAGGATCTGTGATTAGGGAAGCAGCGAAACAATGAAATTTCTAAATACAAGGAAAAGGTGATACTGATATTCTAGAACAACTTCAAGAAAAAGTCTTAGAGCGCATTACGTATCACATACCGTATATCAGCGCCTTTAAAGCCATGGTCTTATATTCAAAACACCGTTGCTTTCCGAGATGTTTTAGATGCAAAATGACTCACCCACTACGCCATGCCATAAAAAGTCAAAGTCCACCCACAAATTTCAATCTAAATCTACTTGTCCACCCTTCCTGCTGGGCTGTAAGTGTGTAAGCATAGTACTTATTCCTTCATTTTGCAAAACATGCTTCAAATTTCATTTCATTTATGAAGCCCACGGCTATATAACTGAGACTGGCTTTATAATCGAATATACCACCATGGCTTTAAAGGTGAAGACATACGGTAATTAGAAGGGAGCACAGGGAAATTTGAACTCACGGGAAATCTTGGGACCTGGCAGTTCGCCTTGTTTTAGAGCTGGACGCAAGAGAATACATAAGCAGATAAGTGCCTGCCATACCTGCCATGGGATAACACATATAGTGAATAAGACCTCACAACCCCGAGTATAGCCCCCGTATTCTGATGATTGATTTCCAGCATGAAACTCGTAAGTAGAGACTTTCAGGGGCCGTCCGTGAATATCGAAAAAATTTCACCAAGCGCATTATTTTAGTTTAGCCCCAACCCCTACCTCCCTCTCCCTCAGAACGGAAAAAAATGTTGACATCATAGATGCCAAAGTCGTATGGGTAAGTGTGTCACTGTTCCTATGGCCGTGTGCATGTATACCAATGTTTTCTGAAACGAAATTGGTCAACCCCCTCCCGCCCCATGGCCCATAACGAATTTACTTTGTTTTGTGATTTTTTTTCGATATTTGTGGATGACCCCTTTGATCATCTCTTTTTGTTCCACTGGATTTTATTTTGTAAGCAGATGCGTGCTATCCTGACTGCAAGTAAACAGAAAACCTGACTTTGCATGACTTCGGCTGTATTCGATTGTGGAAACTGGATCCCGATCCCCGCCGACCAGATCACTTCGATCAGACGGATACAAACGGATGTTCACGACCAACAGTACATGAACACTTTGTAGTAAAAAAATACTTTCAAGTAAAAGAAAAAAATGTAGAAAAGAAAAAGGACATTATGGAAACGAGTTAAAAGTAACTACTCACCACTGTAACTAGATACTATATACAGTCAGAAAGTGCAACAACTAGGCACAAAACTGACAGAGTTTTCTTTTCTACATTTATTATTGGCTCAATACCCGAGTTACAAAAACAAAAGAAAAACAAAAACAAAAACAAAAAAACACCGTTTTCATGTACTCTTGGCACACCTGATAATCCATTTCAAGACCTTAGCAACCGAGTTACTACAGCTCATCCCATACTATTCGATCTGTACGCATTACAGTGAACTCTGGACCTGGTGTACGCATATTTCGAGTTTTGAGTAGATACGATGCAAATGAATCCATCGAATCCGCCGAATCCGGCTCTGTGGGGTTGGTTGACTGGATCCGATTCCGTGGGGCCGGGATCCGGATTCGTACAATCGAACATGTACGAATTTGGTGAATCCGGGTCCGGGGCCCACGCATTCGCACAATTAAACATGCGCTTAGAATCAGTTCAATAAAACAGTTATCGCTATGGCCTTTCTTAAACTTGTTGAAGGAAATTTTGGTTCTTTTTGGCAACTGACTTGATGGTGCATAGATTCTGCAGTTGCATGTGTTTAGCTTACAGCAGGAAGTCCTAGCATAAAGGACGACAGCCACACTGGCAACTTTAAAGCCTAAGGGTCGTCGCAAAAGTTTTTGTCGTCCCTGAAACGAACATGATTCATTGGGGGGGGGGGGGGGGAGGGAGTGGGAGCCAAAATAGCAAGTCAACCAACACTGTACATATGACATGTACATGCATGCGATTTTCGTCGTTCTGCATAGCAAGCTTTGTTCGTTTCAGAGGGAGGGAGGGGTCCAAGTACGAAATGAACGATGTTCGTTTCAGGGATGACAGAAAACTTTTGCGACAACCCCTAAAATGAAGGTTTCGCTCCAGGACTGTGCGTTCAAGTCTCCCTCGGGACAGCCCTGATTTACATTGTTTGCATGCTGGCACACGGTGTAGCTAGACTGGGCCGCTCTAGAGATCAGAAGGTCATAGGCGTGACACGGCGTTTTCAAGCTGCGTAGAGCACGGATCATGTGGAACTTCTAAACCCGGGGTCGAAACACACATCATACCAAGTGCTGCAGTGTCATGCCATCTCCCTAGATGCTAGGATTCCTGCCTTGCCGCGGTGTGAATGTGGGCCATTGCATCATTATGTTTACTATCTATATTAGGCCAAAACAAAAATTAGGCTTGTTTCCGGTCGGCAACCCCTCAAAAAGGAGACTCGGTCGGCCGGAATGAAACTTTTTTTGAATACTTTTTTTGGTTCCTCAATCGTTGTGGTATTGATGGACAAGAGCACCAACATACACATGTACATTGTACATAATATCATGGCAAGGATCAATGTCAAAGTAACAGTTGACTGACTCACTGTTCTTGTACAGCATGTGGTGTATTCCTGTTTTCGTACATCCTGAGAAATCAAGCAAACAGTTCGAGTCCTTTCAGCTCCGTTATTCTAGCTCGTATCGACCCCATAGGTTTTCGAGCCGACAGCTGAAAATCTCTGCTACCTTGTAGGTGTTTCGATTGTGGAATTCGGTTGAGATTTGACTGAGTTATGACTCGTTGAGTGCACTTGCACACATGGCATTGCCACCGTTTGTATACATTTGGGACCAAAAAAAATTTCAGAATTTGGGAAAAAGTGGCTCGGTCGGGCGACCGGAAACAAGGTCATTATTTGTTTTGGCCTTAACACATTGTTATGATCAGTCTGAAGGAAATGGTTGCTGTTGGTCTAGGGACTACAACATGGCCTAGTGCTAGAGCAACACTGGTCATTAGGGTGCCTGGGTTCGAGGTCTGGTGGTCATACCCCCCCCCCCCCACACACACACAAAGTCTGCCAATGTTCGTACATATCTATTTTGATGAAATGCATCCACTACAAAATCTTTTGTTTTTCTACTCACGGATACATGCTCTCTTGAACATCCATGTCTGATTGGCACACACCGAAAATGGCAAGCCAACCAATCTAAACCCACTGCTGCACTTGAATTGTGCTATCCGAGAAGTGACTGTTGCCTGGCCATTTAAAAGTGTGGGTTGGCTACACCAAGATTCTGCAACACACCACCAAAGACAAGAGAAAACGACAAGTCGAAAAGATGATGTTACTTTAAACAATCGAGTCCAGATTTTGGCCCAGTGACAATATTCTCCACTGAGTAGAACCCGGTCGCAGAACGGAAGCATCGCTGGCATGTTGGGCGTTTTTTTTTTTTACTATGTTCACATAACCAGCTCGAAAAGAATAAGGAAAGACAATTTCACGGAGACTAGGACAAACTGACAAGTAATGAGGAGGCGCTGTGCCTAGACGCAGCAGTGACGGTGGGGCATTGATAACTCTGCCGGCCTGAGGTCTCGGCGTCACGCCCAAAAACACGCACCAAAACAAGGAAAAAAGAAGATAGAGCTGTACAGGTCAGAAAGATGCGAAAAACCCGCAAAACCCAAGGCTTAACACGAGTGAGTGTGGGGAGAAGCTATCATAGCATCATACTACAGGTAGACTCCCTTTAATTCGAACCTCAAATTGCCAGGCCCTGACTTCGAATTATCCAGAACTTCTAATTATCCAAATGCAGCCCCATGCACTGATATGTATGTCAAAATGCTTGAAATCGCTTACTGAATATTTTTTGCACATTTTTATTTGCATCAATGAAACATAGGTACGGGTCTTCTAGTGAAGAAGTTGTCAGTCACTGCAGCTTTCCTGAAACAATTTCAACGGAAAAGAACTGCGCTGCCTAATCGGCGTCATGAAAGGCCGTTGGACAGCAGCACGTCGTTCTGAAGAACGGAAGTGGAGCAAAGGCATAGACAATATTTACGACAATAGTGTTGTTGTGCGCCAACATCTCCGCGCACGAGCTGGCGCGGTAAGAAAGGCCATCGAGATCCGCGAAGAGAGTCAGCCACCAGGAAGAAGTCGTCTTCAATCAAACCTTTGCAATTTGCCTCGCACGGGCTTGAATCAAATTTCGAGAGAAGGTGGGTTTCTTGAACGCTATAGTCGATCCTGCAGCGGACCATCGATCGATTTTTGAGCTACTCTTGGCTAGAGAAGGAGAAAAGAATGAACTTCGAATTACAAGGATTGCAACTCAATCTCACTTCGAAATAAGCGTTCAAAGGACATAGCCAATGTACTGTAAACAGCTCTTCTGTACGAAGACTGGGTTCGAATTATCCAACCGGCGCACTTTTCGTACTTCGAATTATGCATTCGATTTTGACTTGAAGTGACTTGCAGAAGATCGGTACGACGAAAAAGTTCGAATTACACGGAATGTTCGAATTATACCGTATTCGAATTAGAGGGAGTCTACCTGTATTCATAGGGAATCGACTGCCCAGAGCCAGTTTGTGCTGCGAAGATGGCGATAAACGTTCGTTTTGAATGATTGCATTCTCTTGCTGTGGGGAGGCTGGGACAGGAGAGCGGCAGGGAGGGAGCTCCAATTGCTGATGCTGCAGTGTGGGAACGAGCGCTTCAGCGCAAGCGGGCAGATGCAGGCAGCTGGTGTTGGAGCTGGTGGTCATGGCCACTGACACTACCGTGCTCGCTGCGGGTTCTGGGGTTGGCAGAGGTGATATGGCGTGGTGGCAACACAGAGAGCAGCTGCGGTGGACCAGGCAAGTAGTGCAGCTTGTACAGGCAGGCAAGCGAGGCAACAGTGCGGCGGATGGCCAGGCTGGGTAGGTGTGCCCCAGGGCCAATAGCATGAAGCACGCGGCGCTGAACATTGTTCAGACGCTGGAGGTGACTCTGCGCAGCTCCCATCCATACAAGAGGCGCATACTCCATGACTGGTCGTACGAACGCCTTATACACTGTCGTCCGGCCGGCGGGGGTGAGGATGTGGGCGGCTCTGTTTAGGACCCCAAGCCGTTGGCGTGCACGGGTGGCTACGGAGCGTAGGTGATCGCCAAAGGTCAACTTGGCGTCCACCTTCACACCAAGGAGGGTGATGCTGGTTGTCTCGGGCACCAGTGTGCCACCAAACAGGTGTGGGGGGAGATCTAAGCCGGCACGTCTGAGGGTGGCTGTCATGGCCTGGGATTTAGTTGGTTCAAAAGTCACTTCCACGTACGGCCCCACTCGTGCAGTCGGTCAACGGACACCTGCAGTGACTGCGCTGCGACTTCCGGGGTCTGCTGGGAGGTGACTAAGCTGTATAAGGTTGTGTCATCAGCATAGGCCTCCAAGCTGGCGCCGTCAGCAAGAACGTCTGGCGCGTCGTTGACGTACGCCAGGAAAAGCGTTGGACCAAGAATGCTTCCCTGGGGGACTCCAGCAGAGGTCGTATACGAAGCTGAGGTACGCCCTCCAACAAGGCACTGTAAGGAACGGGTGTCCAGGTACGAGCCAAGCCTTCTCTGGAGCGGACCATCGATGCCTAGGCTGCGCACCTTGTGGAGGAGGCCGACATGTGAGACACGGTCAAACGCTCCTGCGATGTCCACAGCATGGATACGAGCCGCCCCTCCACAGCCCACAGCGCTTGCCCAGGCAGTTTGGAGAGCTTGCAAAGCGTCTGATGTGCCGAGGCCTCTGCGAAATCCAAACTGGTGCGACGTGAGCAGATGGTGGTCCTCAAAATAGTTTACGATGTGTCTGTTTACTAGAGTTTCCAAGAGTTTCGAGATTATGCACAGTAAGGATACGGGCCTATAGTTGTTGCTGCGAGCAACAAGCTCAAAGTGTCACAGACAGACTGACTGTTGGTGTAGGAGAACTCGTGACTGGCTGGCATCGATGGACAGAGCACCCACCCTTGCTACGGAACAACCTGTTGGGTTTCTTGGACTTCATTCGCTTCCTTGTCATTGGACATGTTCAGTCCGTTCGGTTTGTGAATTCAAATAGACACAACCCCAACCTCTGGCAGGCAGTCTGGCACTGCAACGCTCTGGAGCTCGGTGGGAAGCTGTCTCTGACTGGTGCATTTGTGCCGCATCCTATCGGAAACCAGTGAGACGTTCAGGTCACACACTGCGCAATGCACATACTTGGGCATGGTGGAGCTCGACTGAGGGGCAACCCGCACTTCCCTTCCCTCCTCTGCTGGCGGTCCTGAGCAAGGTTGAACCACTGAGTTGGATGCTGCAGTGCAAACTTGAGGTCGGTCGTCACCGTGTCTTTCCGCCGTCGACGGGGACCGCAAAAAGGCCGTGGTGCAGGTAGCCACCCAAAGAGGAGTTGGAGGGGGGGGGGGGTGCTAACCTCATCCATGCGGGCACCGTGGCCAGTCCATTCCAAACTCCGATTGCGGAGGAGTGTACAATATTAAAGATATCAGCACTGGGTCTCCCCAACATTTCCGCAGGTCTGTGGATAACAGCTGCGCGGACAACTGACGAGGCTTGGAGATGCGGAGGACGGTCGGGATGCATTGGTGGTAGAATTTATCCAAACTTCTGATATCCCGTTGGAGTGGGGTCCAACACTCCCCGCCATACAGAAATATTGATGAAACACAGGCCATGTATAGGTGCCGTTTACTGGAGAGGGACAGAGACCTGTTATTGAATACCTTCTGGAGGGGTCCGAAGGTTGCTATGGTTTCTTCTGTAGCTGTCACAAATTGTGACAGCTAATTGTGACAGCTACAGAAGAAACCATAGCAACTTGTGCTGAGATTGCACCAATCAACAGCTTGCAAGGCTGAAGAACTGACCGCCACTACTCAGCCTGGTCTACACCACACAGCTATGATGTAATGAAAAGACCAAAAAGTAGGGATTCACACACACACACACACACACACACACACACACACACACACACACACACGCACACACACGCACACACACGCACACACACACACACACACACACACACACACACACACACACACACTTTCACACACTCACATACACACACACACATTCACACACACACACACAAACACACACAGTCATATCTCACCTTGACACAGTGGTAGGAAAGTAACACTAGATGAAGAGTTACTTTGTGTAGTTGGTGTCTCTCCAACAAAAGCTGCGAGATCGATGGACACATCCCGCTGAGATGACCAGATCTCAGATGCATCCACTCCAAACAAAGTGTTCACTTTTTTCGCAAACGAAATACCACATGGTGACAACTCGGAAGCCACTACAAGACCACCTTGGCAAGCTGTATTAGCAGTGGTCCATTGTGTGGCAGATGGCAAAGTTGAAGAGGCCATTCTGGGAACATAGTACATTACATCATTACAGATGGTAGAGACGATTTTCTTTTTGGAGATGTCAGCTGCCGGCAGAAAAAGAGGATTGGAAGGAAAAGAGTGCAAAATGACCCACTGCGCAAGAAGAGAGTAAACACATGGATGATTGAAAAAGAAAATCAGAGGAACCATTTTAAAAGTGTTGAGAGTGCTGCTCATAAATCAATAGAGGCAGCATGCTATTTATGACGTGATACAAAATTTTACGTCAAATGGTCCATTCCTGAATGATAGCCATGCAGGAAGCTTTTCCTTGACGTGGCTAGACTTGTTTTTTAATGACATCATTCAACAGCTTGCAAGGCTGATGAATTGATCTCCACTGATTCTAGCCAGGTCTACACCATACAGCGGCTAAAAGTGACTTCTTTTAGTCAAATAATCCCGTTCCTTTCTTTTTTCCAATTTTCTACGCCCTCCCCACCACACTGATCCACAGCAAGAAAGGCAGCAGTAGCAGTGCCTGAAAGTTGTTCTCTGGCGAAGTAAAACACAGAACAAAACATAAACGTTTGGTTAACGTAGGAGTTAACCGTTGTTAGCAGTCACGTACCATTGCTTCGCTGTTGGCCTTTATACCGGGTTGTATGACCCTCCTTACCTGTGTGCACAATCTTGCTCTGTCTCTCTCTCTCTCTCTACATACTGCTGTGTATCATAGACATCACATGCCCATGCTCTGCCCATGCGCAGATTTCCTGTGCACACAACAGAGCTTGCTGTCTTTCCAGTTTCCTTGCCTGCAGTCAGCTTTCAAATTCTGACCCACCCTCCTCATCCCATTTCTTACTCTTACACTACACTCCACATATTTTGAAACGCACGGATGCAGGCACTCCCTCTGTAACTGGCCTCTCGCGCACTACTATTAAACTCACATGGGTCATAAACCGCTCCTGCTCAACGCAGGCCGACCCACCAACTCGCATGGGTCACAAACCGCTCCTGCTCAGTGCAGGCTGACCCACTTGGTCTTATACAGCTCCTGCCCTCGGTAGGCCGACCGCACGATTCGTTAACGCGCACTCAATTGAGGCCAGCTACTCTGCCCGACATTCTCATTCTTCCAAACGCACTCTCTTGTCTTTTGGTGTGTCGCGTCCTGCACACGTGTGTGTCTACTCTACACTCTGGCATGGGGAGTAGAATGTTAACATGACTTAGCATGCATTGCTGTAAATGCCCCCATCATTCTATTTCCTATTTTTATTTTTCTCCTCAACTTCTCTTCATAAGCTGTTGACGGAGACTCCCTCGATTCAGGCTAAGGCCTGTGGAGAATTTATAAATACAGGTGAATATGTAAGTATGGTGTAATGTGTGACATGTATGGTATGTGGTGCATGCCAGAATACGCGTTGTCAAAGAGTGTAAGAATCTGGCTCCGTCTGTGTCACAGTGCTAGTGAAGCGAGTATGGTGCATGCATAGTGCTAGTTTGGTTCGGGATTGAGAGCGATGAGTAAGCCGTCCTTGGTCTGGTTACCTTGGTCTCGCCTCTTGGACATGTGTGCATGCACAAATACGCAGTGTCAGACACACACACACTCAAACACACACACACACATACACACACACACACACACACCCACACTCACACACTCAAACACACACACACACACACACACACACACACACACTCAAACACACACACACACACACACACACACACACGCGCTCAAACACACACACACACACACACACACACATACACACACACACAAACACACACACACACACACACAAGTACAATCACATCATTGCAATCGTCCACCGACCATTGATTCATTGCCACTTACCAGAACAGACAAACCGTCCTTTGTCTAGTGAACCAGGTATGCTGGTTTCACCTTGATAGTCAACCAGAGTCCTGCCACTGTTCATGAAGAATCTTTCATGATTGCCTTTTCGAGCGAAGACAGCAAGTGCGGAGAGGAGACACACGCTTTTGCTCGGCGGCAAGTAGAGTCCGTAAGCGGAGCATTCCGCCGTCGCCTGCTCTGCCGTTCTCTTCTCGGCGTACACCGAGTAGCCTGGCAACACCACAATGTACTCGTTACCCTGACACTGGTCAGAGTTGCCATGCCAACCTAGAAAAAGTACGGAACACACCAGAAATGGGCAAGGCAATCAATGAATTTTTGAAAGTATTGGGAGAACTTCAAATTCAAAAACGGATTAGTTGCGGAAGTGAACTGCCAGAGAAAAAGATTACAAAAATGCTAGACTCACAAGACTCGAACCCGGGACCCTGCTTGTCATGAGCGATGCTCTAACCATCTGAGCTATGGGACCAGGTTGAACCTAGAAAATCAATAAATTCTGTATTTCAGCATCCGTGTTTGGTCTTTCAACAAAGACAAGAAAGTCGCCAACCAGTCCACCGATAGTTGCACTGAGCCGGTGTAAGGGGAATGAAACCTATTGCAGGGGAATGCAACCCTTGCACAAGTGACCGCAACATTGCACAGGGGAATGGAACCCTTGTGCAGGTGAATGGAGTCCTTATCCAGACAAGGCCCTTACACAGGGGTATATGGAACCCTTACGCCCGGTGGATGGAACCCTTACACCCGGGGGATGGAATCCTTACACCCGGGGGATGGAACCCTTATGCAGGGATATGGAGCCATTACACAGGGGTATGGAGCCATTACACAGGGGTATGGAGCCATTACACAGGGGTATGAAACCCTTACACAGGGGAATGAAACCCTCACACAGGGGTATGAAACCCTTACACAGGGGTATGGAACTATTACACAGGGGAATGAAACCCTTAAGCAGGGGAGTGAAACCTTACACAGGGAATGAAACCCTTACACAGGGGTATGGAACCCTTGCACAGGGGATTGAAACCTTCACACAACAGAATGGAACCCGGAACTTGGGGTAAGGAACACTTCCACAGAGAAATGAATTCACTGTTCAGCGGGCTGATAAAGACACAAGAGACCTGTGTACAGTGCGGATCGGCTATAGGGTTGTCGCCTATAGTAATATACCTCTTATAGTGATCGTATTCTCAAATTCATTTTCGTAAACCACCCTTTCTATACATATCGGTTCGGCTATAGTAATATTGGCTAAAATGATACGATTTCTTTGTCAAAATGATCTTATTGCATACATTTTTCATCGGCTCTAGTGATGATCATAAAAAAGTATACATCGTACATGGCGAGATTTGATCGCGGCAGCCAGGAAGCGCTGGTACGACTATGATATCCCTCGGAGAAAACTCGAAATGTTTGGCGTTGGCTGTGCTTGGTGTTTCGGGGGATCCTCAAACGAGATCGGAGGCAGTAATGAGTACCAGCACTGAAGCGCTACCGTAGTCTCCGCCAAGATGTTGGTCAAGGCATTCAGGTAACAGCGAAGACGATCAGGGACGCGGAGAAGCTTCTCCGTGACATACGACATCACGCGTCGATCGACCTGCCACTTGGAACGGTTTTAGCGGTGATGAGTCGAGCGATGGCGACCCAGACTGAGACTCTACTTCCATTAACCAATCCTGTAAATATTGTTGATATGTCGATTGAATGTGTTGAAGTGTTTCTCTTCCAAAAGAACACATTTGTTGAGTACAGCAACTCCTTGAAAATGCATGTCAAAAAGTCACGAAGTTTTTGTTTCCGCAGGTAGTAGCTCTGCACTGAGTGTATTGCACAGTCACATGCACAGCACGCTTCTGCACGCTGCACTGATTCGAATGACACCATACACGCATTTGTCAGGCATACCTAAGTATGCATATCGCCTATGGTAATATATCGCCTATAGTGATATTTTCACGAAAATCAAACACCAACGCTATAGCCGATCCGTACTGTACTCTGATACACAATTTCTCATGTTTATCTGTCATAAACTGCCGTACGTGCATTGTCCGACGAGGACCAGCAAACTAGCTTGCCCTAATGTTTTTTTTGTTTTTTTAGTTTTTTTTTTACAAAAAAACATACACCATTTGACGGATGTCATAAACTGAATGTAGAGGTACACTAAGCTGACATGGAGACATGTCCTATGACAATGCACAAACTGGACATGGACAGCGACCTTAGGACTGTGGCAAAGCAAGTGTCAATACAAACCAAGAGTGCATGAAAACCGGAGTGTGCAGCTCGGATGGGTTGCTGTCACGGCGGATTTCCGTGATTACATCATTTTAGTGATGTAGTGCGTACAAGCAGGATTCAAGCAGGTTTCTTTCTGCACAACTGCAGCTCAGTTGTACGCACTACGCCATTTCCTGCCTCAGATCTGCACCAAAATTAATATGATCTAATCACGGAATTCCGCAGTGACAGACACCCATAGCAGAAAAGCCCCAAGCTGCACACTCTGGTTTTCATGT
Source organism: Sycon ciliatum (assembly GCF_964019385.1). Classification (NCBI taxonomy): domain Eukaryota; kingdom Metazoa; phylum Porifera; class Calcarea; order Leucosolenida; family Sycettidae; genus Sycon; species Sycon ciliatum. Next base: position 14,056,719 of record NC_088654.1, on the reverse strand, counting down.
ACTCTTGATACAACTCCAGCAAGGTCAATTGCGATGGCAACATACATTTTCTCTGGTGACACACCAGCAGGTGGCACGAACTCATGCTGCATTGCAAACTTCCTAGAGGAAAGCGTCATGCCAACCAGACTGAAACAATCAATCCAACGAAATAATTATGATGTTAGTCAGGCATGATGAGTGACTGTCCTTGTTGTGATGCGGAGAGCTTACCAGTAGACATTGTCATGGCAACAAGCATGCATCATGGATGGATTGTCAACAAGAGTACATAACCCCCCAGAGTGTGCAACGCCTGATCCAGCTCTGCATAAGGGTCTTGGTCGAGCGTAATCGGATCTTCTGATGTCATGCGTACACTCCACACCAGTGCAAGGCCGGTCTCGAGGCAGGGTACCGTTGTTTATGATCCGAGAGTGCCCGGGACTCCCCGGGTTCCACTCAGATGTGTACGGTATTATGACGCAAAGATCCGATTACTGTAGAACGGGTAATTTTATCGACGTAAAAACCCTAGCGAATTTAGCGATCGACTCATTTTCACTAATGTTTCAAGTCGCTAATCCTTTGAGACATTAGTAGTGCACTGTTGATCCATGAGTAGGGATTTCAGGCGGTTTTTTCTGAGCAGCGCTTTGCTCCAACTAACAAGTTTTTCTGAAGCATCTATGTGTAAGGACTGTCTACAGAAAATTTGAACGGAATCCAAGCAGTATTTCCAAAGTTATGAGCATTCAAACATAGCGCACCAACCTTGATGAACACACATACAAATTGGATCTGCAGGATGGCACAAAATGGAATTCCCATACTCCCTAGCAACACCATAGCAGCAAATAAACTTCATCCGATCGTGGCCAAACTTGGATCAAGGATGGCCCTGGCTGTGACGGAACAGAAGATAAAAGTTTTTTTTCAAAATTCCAAATGACCGCAACAATGGCGTCCTTAGCAACGGCCCTAGCAACAGTATATTTCACGCATAATTCAACATGGTAATAGGTGGAATATGACAGAAATACGGCAAACGCAACATTTAAGTTATAAAGTATGCATGTGGGAAACTAGAGGAGCAGACAGCAAGCTCTGATGTCACACAGTGCCCGTTTTCGGCTGCAACGAGTCAGAGACGCACATTAGCCGCACAACGACCGTACTAGAGGCTATTGAGTATTGTACACAGAAGCCAGCCAGCGGCGAGTATTTATAAGAGATAAGTTCAGTAAAAAACAGCCTGGAACAACCACGCACCTGTATGACACATGGAAGATCAAGTCTGGTGCCACACACAGGGTCAAGACCTGCTATGCCGGGTGCGGGCTCCAAAGCGCCATCATTTGCTGCGCCGGCATCAACATCAACTGTTGCTTCAGCACTGACATCAACGGCTGGTCCAGCATGGACATGAACTGTTGCAAATGTCCACACCTCAGCACGTACGACTGCTCAGGTGTGGAAATTTAATAACACTGATATAATTTTCCAAACTTATACAATTCATGCAATTTGCAATCCCTGCAGCCTACAATTTTCCTTGCAGTTCAATGTTTCTTTCTTGGACAAGAATCAGACACAATATACGATTTTTCGTTCAGTGTGTGGTTATCTGCTTTACAATTTGATTGAGAGGCAGTTCAAAAGGATGACTTAGTAATTCACTGAGGTCGTCACTTGCCTTGTTCTTCAGCAAATTTTTTCTCCACTCTCTGATACGCCCGATTTTGTTCCTGGCAATTTTCACATCGTCTCGAAATCCTTTCCATCCACGACTGCAACTAGCAAAATCAAATTATGCTAACTCTACTTGGTATCATTTTTGCTTCTCGCCCTCAACGAGAGTTCAACTACTACTAGGCCATTCCTCAACTGCCTGGGACAACACCATGAACACAGAGGAAGACGGAAGTTAATCGTCTTTCTTCTCCACCTCCATACTGTGTCATGGCGTTCAACTTCAAAACAATTTCCGCGACCGAGCGCGACCCTTCATGCCGTCTGAAGGAACCTACCTAGACTAAATCGATGCCGTAAAATCTGATTCTGACTGCCGCTTGAGCGTGGAACCAAGGCAAACACCTCAAAAGCGACTTTGAAATCTACAAGAATCTATCGAGATGCGTAATATCGGCACGAATTCGCCGTGTGAGGCACCAAACGAAAGCTTGAAACCTACTCTTCAACGGTGCGCCAATAAAAATAGCGATAAACTCACTTTCCCTACCTAAAATCTACACCGAAGACCCCGCGCTGAGCTGTGCCATGCCTGGCATTCAAAAAGCATGCATGCGTGTCAAGGTACTTTTGCCCCCGCAGATCACGTGACTGAAATCCCTACCATGAGTAAAATCGCTGCAAATCGCTAAAATAAAACGTCGCTAACCGGTTGACAATGGGAAAACGCAAAAATTAATAGTCGCTAAAATTAACCGTTCTACAGTACGCTCGACCAAGACCCTATGCAGAGCTGGATCAGGCGTTGCACACTCTGGGGGGGGGTTATGTACTCTTGTTGTCACTCACTTGTGCATGTTGGTCCAGAGAAACCATGTTCACACTGACATGTGAGACCATGAGTTTGCGCCAAACACCGGCTGTTTGACGAGCAATGGTGAGGACTGGTTTCACAGCTCACATCTGCAACGAGGGAAAGAGAGTGAAAGCGACAAAGAGAGAGAGAGAGAGAGAGAAAGAGAGAGAGAAAGAGAGAGAGAGAGAGAGAGAGAGAGAGAGAGAGAGAGAGAGAGAGAGAGAGAGAGAAAGAGAGAGAGAAAGAGAGAGAGAGAAAGAGAGAGAGAGAGAGAGAGAGAGAGAGAGAGAGAGAGAGAGAGAGAGAGAGAGAGAGAGAGAGAGAGAGAGAGAGAGAGAGAGAGAGAAGAGAGAGAGAGAGAGGGAGAGAGTGTGTGAAGAAGAGATGGAGGGAGACAGAGACAGATACAGAGAAAGAAACAGAGACAGAGACAGAGAGAGAAAGAGAGAGGGAGAGAGATCGGATTTAAAGATGGCCTGGCTTCAAAACAAACTTGAGCTTCGTTTTCAGGCAAGTCAAAAGAAGTGGTAGGTGTACCATCTGCATAAGCGTACCCTACGTGCGGCTAGCAAAAATTCAAATTTGCCGCGCCTCACCATGGATATCTGCTCACGCGGGCCCCTTTTAATGTGCATGGCGCTATTGGGGCGCCTCGTTGTGATGAAGCCGAGACCCAAGGTCGGCAGAGCATCCCAGACCATGCCATCACTCCCCATCATTCATGGCTCACACATGACGCGTTTACGTGGTTGTACGAGGATTTCCACCACATGTGTACCGTGTGTGAATGCAGCCTGAAAAGGAGTGTTTATACAAGTATGGACTCGGATGGAGAGCAAAGGATAAATTTAGAGAAAAGAAAAGGACCAAGGAAGTGCAAGTTATGCTATAATGTCCACTGACACCACTAGTTACTAAACAATCAGCTCATGTGATAACATTGCACGACACTGACCGACTCTACTGACGCTTTACAACATCATCGACATGCATGTACATCCGCCAACGTCCTTCACAGCTGAGACTTTCAGCTTGTGCTTGTCTTGGTTGCGCTCACCTTGACCTCTTATGTTATGATATAACTGTTACAAGTACTTTAAACCTTACAAGTTGGAAGGCTGTTGGAGTGGGCATCCAAGACACGCTAGAGCTGATTGGCAGTAGGTACATTAGCATCGTATTTGACAAGGTATCCTTCAGCGATCACTTACTGGCTGTTTCGATTTCCACTATCGCATGTAGAAGAAGGAACGCAACCAACAGTTGAGACTGGAAGGCCTGAATCCACTGGAATACATGCACATCAACAACACCAGAAGCATGGTTAAGGGGAGCAGCAAGTCTCTCTCTCTCACATTCCTACTAAGTCTCCAGACCTGGTGAGAAGGCAGAAATGCCTGTGCACTTGGTGAAGTGAAATAAAATAAGCAAACAAACAAGCTCTGCAGTTGAATGCGTGTGTGCTTCTCATTGGCTTCGCTCGTTCCTCTTTTCTTTCTTTTGTTCATTTGGCTTATGCGAAGGCTAGCCAAGCTTGCTTGGTGATGTCAACGCGAACAAGCATAACAATAATAATAATAATTTGGAAAGGATTGGGAGAACTTCATATTCAAAGGATCAGTCGGGGAAGTGAACTGCCTGAAAAGAGAAAAAACGCCAGACCCACCAGGACTCGAACCTGGGACCCTGCTTGTCATGAGCAATGCTCTAACCACTGAGCTATGGGACCAGGCTGAACCTAGAAGGCGCTGACAAGTTTTTTTTTTCTCTTTTCAGGCAGTTCACTTCCCCGACTGATCCTTTGAATATGAAGTTCTCCCAATCCTTTCCAAATTTAATCACTTTCTTTCACCTCTGGTAGTTTCCAGAAACTGACCGTGGTTGGTCCCCTGGGGGAGGGAAAAAGACCCAAGTGCCATCAGTATGTGTGGCACGTGTTGTGAGCTGCCTTTGGAGTGAAAAACTTGTCAGCGCCTTCTAGGTTCAGCCTGGTCCCATAGCTCAGTGGTTAGAGCATTGCTCATGACAAGCAAGGTCCCAGGTTCGAGTCCTGGTGGGTCTGGCGTTTTTTTCTCTTTTCAGGCAGTTCACTTCCCCGACTGATCCTTTGAATATGAAGTTCTCCCAATCCTTTCCAAATAATAATAATAATAATAATATGTAAATAGGCGTCGAGGCGACAATAGTTTTAGAATTGCGATCAACAGAACGAGCTGAACCGACATTTTCACAAAGGCTTTTATTGTATTCAAAAAACGAGTGTATACAGTGTAGCTTCCTGAGGAGTGTTGTGCGAAAACTAGTTCGAAGTACAATTTTTTGTTCATCATTTCTTCCATATCACATTTTTTCTTTCTTCCATGTTCTTCACTGCCTTCGTATGCACTCGTTTTTTGAATACAATAAAAGCCTTTGTGAAAATGTCGGTTCAGCTCGTTCTGTTGATCGCAATTCTAAAAATAATAATAATAATAATACAATTTGAAACTCGGGTATTGAGCCAATAATAAAAGTAGAAAGGAAAAGGACATATGGAAACGAGTTCCCCTCTTTGGTCTTTCCATAACCTTGAACATTCAAAGTTGGGAGGCTGTCGGTTAGCGCTACGGGAATGTGTTGAAGCTAGGTGTCAGGACGTCGAATGTCTCAGTACTCTGTCAGTTTTGTGCCTAGTTGTTGCACTTTCTGACTGTATATAGTATCTATTTACAATGGTGGAGAGTTACTCTTAACTCGTTTCCATATGTCCTTTTCCTTTCTACTTTTAATAATAATACAAAAATGTATTATCTACGCATGCATCTACGCAAGAGTCACCACCAGCCAATTAGGACATGTGTCAAAGTATTGAACGTTTTCGTTCCCTTCTTGTCAAAATACTACAGGGAATGATGGAAATAAGCTAAAAGACTACAACCATAAGGAAAAGAAGTTCAGACATATTATATCACTCCAATTATGTGTAGAAGTGACACGAAAAAATAGATGTGAAGAATCAAGAAAACAGCATGCAAATCCAATAAGGGGTCGTCCGTAATTTTCGAAAAATTAAAAAATCCGTCCTCGTGCAAAATTGTCTCTGACCCACCCACCCACCCCCATTTTTTCTCATTAATTTTTTGATTTTTCCTAATGCCCAGCTCGAAAATAAGAACTCTTCACTCCGGCCGTGTTCACTGACTGCACCTGTGTCAAGTACTAGAAGCTAGTAGTTCATACCCCTGTTCATAGTAGTCCCTCCCCTCCCAATCTGTACTCTCTCGTACCAGCATCGTTCAATGCGACGGACCCCACGATAGGCGGTCAGCCTTTGAAAGGTCATCCTAATAAAGTTATTATTATTATTATTATAGGTCTACCGACGGCCATGCATGTCCTACAAATTACATCATACTGGTGTTTGCGACAATCGATCCTACAATACACGTATATACACCACATGAATACACAGTACAGTCAGTGCAACAAGTGTATAAAAGTCACTGAAAAAAACAAAAAAAGGTACGAAAAATCAAAAAATTAAATTCCGCCAGCGCTCTTGACCACCCACCCTCTTTCTGCCTGAGGACGGATTTTTTAATTTTTCGAAAATTACGGACGACCCCTAAGTGACAAAAACGTAGTGACAAGAAAAAGAGAGAAATATCAAGAGATCTATTTCGCACCTTCACGACGAACAGTGCCAAACAACTGCAAAGACAACACATTCTCCTTCTGAACACAAAGCTCAGGGTCTAACTTACGTATGTACAAATAATAATAATAATAATTCAAAGGATCAGTTGGGGAAGTGAACTGCCTGAAAAGAGAAAAAAAACGCCAGACCCACCAGGACTCGAACCTGGGACCCTGCTTGTTATGAGCAATGCTCTAACCACTGAGCTATGGGACCAGGCTGAACCTAGAAGGCGCTGACAAGTCTTTCACTCCAAAGGCAGCTCACAACACGTGCCACACATACTGATGGCACTTGGGTCTTTTTCCCTCCCCCAGGGGACCAACCACGGTCAGTTTCTGGAAACTACCAGAGGTGAAAGAAAGTGATTAAATTTGAAAGGATTGGGAGAATTTCAAATTCAAAGGATCAGTTGGGGAAGCGAACTGCCTGAAAAGAGAAAAAAAACGCCAGACCCACCAGGACTCGAACCTGGGACCCTGCTTGTCATGAGCAATGCTCTAACCACTGAGCTATGGTACCAGGCTGAACCTAGAAGGCGCTGAAAAGTCTTTCACTCCAAAAGCAGCTCACAACACGTGCCACACATACTGATGGCACTTGGGTCTTTTTCCCTCCCCCAGGGGACCAATTTGAAGTGAAGTTATCCCAATCCTTCCAAATTTAATCACTTTCTTTCACCTCTGGTAGTTTCCAGAAACTGACCATGGTTGGTCCCCTGGGGGAGGGAAAAAGACCCAAGTGCAAGAATTTTAAAATTCAAATTATATTTCGTTGTGTAGGCCAGAAGACGAGGATTTTTATTGATTTCGCGCGCGCGCGCACGCGCGCGCAGGCAGGTAGAACGTCATAAAAAACGTGAAGCACGACCGCGGTACCGCGAATGGCGAGTGTCGGTGGAACCGCGCTGCTCCGCTGCATGCAGCCAAGTGCCGCTGATCAGCGGAGCCGCAGTGGAACCCGGCCCTAAGCAGTTCCGCACCTTCTTTCCTTGGCAAGCGCTTCGCTGATGTTATTGATGTTTTCAGACAGCAGTATCTTGGAAGCAACATGCGCCACACGTAGCGCATTTTAGGAATTTGAGAACACTTTTTCTTGCCATCGTCAACTTCAGCATTTCGAATTCAGGAGAGATACCAGGATTCTTATACCCGAGCTTGCAGTCTTGATAAATACCCTTGCGAACGATGTGGGCCCGCACGAATTCCCGAAAAAATACATGTACGCTCTCTGGGGCGAAATAGTGTGGAGCGCAATGTGCGGAAGAGAGTTCCGAGGCCACCACGGCTTCTGCAACAAGTAGATATTGCGCAGGAAGGGTCACACCAATGTTCAAACACAGAGAACAGCTATTCCGACCCTCTGACTGAGACGAGCAAGTCACAAACATTGCAATGTGCGAAGTGACAATTTTAATGACGCGGAGGAAGAAACTGAGATGAGTTGTATCTCCACTTAAACTGCGTTGAGTCAACAATCTGAAAAAAGGCTATGAACCATATCAAAAAAAACTGATGTTCGGGTGCAGCAACAACACTACATGTGCATTCACCACACTTCTATGTTCTTGCTTAGTGGAAAGCACAGACTTGAAGCATGATGCATGATGAATTATTGCTACTGCTAAGTGGACTCTTACAATTCACCCCGGTATTACTTTACACATTAGTCTAGCATGACGTCATAATTATATCTAGAGTACCTCAGTTCACGTCATATCAGCAAGTTCAGAGTTTTCCAACAATTTAAAATTTGAAAGCAGACTAACCTCCGCCATCCTCAGAGGTCAGGAACGAAAATCGCCAGACCGGGCACGGAACCCTTCTTCCAGACGTGAATGACGACACAACTGGGCCCTCGGCCTGCCACCAAAACCAGTAATTTTCCCACAATTTAGTTTGAGATCTGTCTCGTTTCCTCTAAGATCTGTGTACAGTATCTGGGTCACGGGGTGCTCTCCACTCTACAAAATAATGTACATCGGAGCTCAGTCATGAAACCTGAGGTTCTCCTGACTTCACTGATCTGCGCGCGCGGCCGCACAAATCTTTGAACTGTTGATCTCCAGACCTAAAGTCTGTGGGTTCAAAGTTCGCGTTAGGTTCAAGTCAGTTCACACCAGATGTAAAAAAGTGTGCAAAAACCTTGTTGTCGAACTTACTTGTCTCTTGCTTTGCCCCCCCCCCCCGGGCGTTCGTTTTTGATCTACATGTTTGGGTAGAAACTACTTTTTCGGTAGAGGTGTTCTTTTTTTCTACTCAAAAGGGTAGATTCTACTTTCCTCTACCGGCTGTACCAAGAGTAAAACAAGTCGGTAGAAGTAAGTTGGTACCAGTTCTCCAGTCTGCTGAAGCCTTTCAGCAGATGGTGCAGCAGATGCCGCGCCAGTCGGCTTGGCCATGCAAGTGATTCAGTCGCAGCAAGCAGCCACTCCACAAGGTGCTGCAGCCCCCCCCCCCCCCCCCCCCCCAGTGCTCTATTATGTTACTGCTTTGCATTCTTCACATAATGTCGTTTGCCTTCTACGTTTGCGGACTTTGATAGTTCGCCTTGTTCTCTAAAATTTCCGATTTCCGGTAATAAATTCGCCTTTCTGTTTTCCTGCGTTTTGAGCAGGCTTTCTGGTTGTTTTTCTGCAGGATGATCTGACCCGGCTTGACCCGGCTGGCCTGCATGCGCCAGGTACACTCTGATCGGGCTGAGTTGAATGTCTAGAGCAGGCCCTGGGTCCTTCTGGGGAGTTGGAAGATGGCTCGTATGCCAGACTTAGCAATGCGTAGCAGTCGATGTAGCAGCAGTTTGGATAGAGCGGGAAAGAAACAGTTTGAGGCATAGCAGAGAACAGACTGGATCATACTCATGTACCAGGCCCGCCCGCCATCTGTTCTCTGCTATGCCTAAAAAAAAAAAAAAAGTGTTCTTTTTTCTACTCAAAAGGGTAGATTCTACTTTCCTCTACCGGCTGTACCAAGAGTAAAAAAGTCGGTAGAAGTTAGTTGGTAGAATTACGGTATTTCCAGCAAGATCAAGGAGTTGCACATAACTCCATACAGAAGAGAAACATTTCACGTACATATCGTGAAAAACTACTAAATCCGGTAGAACAGAGTTCGTGCCCTTACCTCTACCGTCTACCTCTAGTCTATGGGTAGAGTGACTCTACTCTACTCTACCAGGTATAGCTAAAAACGAACGCAGCCTTGGCTTTAAAAGAGCTTCATGGTTTCACGTAATCGGCTTTGCAAATAGACCCGTTCTCAAGTAGTAGGTTACATTGTTTACTTGTAGCAAGAGTACATGACCAGTATTGTACTCTTGATTGTAGGGAACTCCCAAAAGACTGAGCCATTCTACAGGGAACCCTAGGAAAGAATTGGTCTGTGATACAAATTCAGGAAGAGATACAGCTTGGCGGCATTCATGTGGAAGTACGTTCCACCTTTCCGCAGCCAGAAAAAAAAATGTGTGCATGCCCATAGTGGGAGAAAACTCGGCGTAGGGATAATGCTGGAAACGTTTGTCCGTGCGTAACAGAAGCAGCTGAGCAAAGGGTAAAGAAAGTAGTTAAAATGGGACTGGTGAGGCATGAGACAGCTGTAGACAACTACCGATGGTATAAGCTCCCAAGAGTGCGCAACTCTGGGTACCCTTCTATGAGGTCGAAGGAGAATTGCATTATAAAAAAATGACAACAACTTGAAATTCTGCGGGGACAGTAGGGTATGCGAGAGTTGCACACTCTGGGGGGGGGGGGGGGGGGGGGGGCATGTTCTACAAAGAATCGATCAAGGGTAGTCCATAATTAATATCAATATTTTGCATGACACGAAAAAATGTTTCGTTTACGGGTGGTTGGGTCGAGGCAAGTTCCACTTTAAAGATATTGATAGCTGAAACATCAATCCCTTCTACATGTCAAGTCAATACATTTTTTGCTCAGGGGTGCGGGGGGGGGGGGGGAGAGGGAGGGGGTGATTGAATTGTTTAGTCCCGTGAAAAAAATCGTTGATGCCGGACGGTTCCAATGAAACGGCACAATAGTATTCTTTCCGGGCTACAAAGACATCGGGAAGCTCTACAGCACCTGTGTCAGGTTGTCTGGCGGAGCAGTTAGTGAAGGGCTCAGGTAGACGAAGTCACGGCGCAGAACATCAGCAGCAGAGATCACTGGTGATAATGCTCACACTCACACTGCTGGCTGGTGCTGAGCAGCTCTCTGCGTTGTCTCTACGCAAACCATTTCCCTAATAGGGATGTTCAGGTTCGGGCTGCAGCTCAGGCTCAGATGCACGAGGTGTTTTACACGTGCTGGACTTGGCACTTGCAGTGGAGAAGGATGACAAGGCACAGAGGTCAAGACAACCAACGTGGCCAAGATTAACAGGAGAGAGAGAGAGAGGGAGAGAGAGAGAGAGAGAGAGAGAGAGAGAGAGAGAAAGAGAGAGAGAGAGAGAGAGAGAGAGAGAGAGAGAAGAGAGAGAGAGAGAGAGAGAGAGAGAGAGAGAGGGAGGGAGGGAGGGAGGGAGGGAGGGAGGGAGGGAGGAGGGAGGGAGGGAGGGAGGAGGGAGGGAGGGAGGGAGGGAGGGAGGGAGGGAAGGAGGGGAGAGAGAGAGAGAGAGAGACTTGACTCATTCCAAGGTCTTTGATGCACCATGACGCTAAACAGCATCAGCCAGTCATTTCCATTATCTCCGTGTGTTTTTACTTTCACTCTGGCCTTTTGAGACACACACACAGGCCATCACTCCTGCAAGTCTGCCTCCGTAACACCCTGCGCAGCGAGCTCTGCCGTGACGTTATGAAAGTAGGATGCATCCGGATATCCGTGTCCCGAGCCATTACCCTGTGGTTGAGTCAAACATGTACACGTAAACACACACAGACAGACACACACACACACACAGATACAGAGAATGACACAAAAAACGACTCCACGTACACACACACACACCAAGAAGCAAACGGTACTTCTCGCCAGCTTTTCACTAGTCAGACTTTTTGAGTACGTTCTGCTACAGGGGCCCATTTACAGCCGTGGGCGAAGGAATCCGACCCACGTGTCGAAAGCAGCGCCAGGACTCGTGCGGCCGTGCACGATGTAATAGAAAAGGAACCGCAAAACTACTTTGGACTCGTGGGTTGAATTTCTTTCGCCACGGCAGCAGAAAGAAAGAGCAGCGAACAAGGTAAACAGACGAATGCACTCAGCACTGTTTCCAGGGATGAATTTATCCGGTATCGCCTCGCAGTTTGCTATGCAAAGTCGATCTACTGCTACTCGAAAATCATCGAGACTCGCAAAAGAAAATCCGATACCTGCAGGCTATAGCTCTATCCATGCCCAGCTTGCAGTCAAGTAAGGGAGCATCTCATAAGTTCGCATTTTGTTTCTAAACGTAACGCATTTCGAAACGGGGGTAGGGGGGTAGCGCCCATTTCGGATAGAAAAATGACAGTTCGCACATTTTCTGGATGTGTACGTGTGCAATACAGTGCTGTGCTTGTGCTAGACCGCTTCAGACAGCAGGGTATGGGTGTGTTTTAGGTGTAGATCTAACCCTTGCACTACGCATGCAGGCTACTCAGAGGTGTCAAATGTCACACCAGCCTGATCAAACCGTGTACCTGCCACCTGGCCAGCTTTGACAGTACAGTCGTTGTGGAGTAACTCTGTTTATGTGTGTGTACATGTCATTGATTGAACTAAGACTGTAACCAATAGTTACTTGTACTCAGTAGATGTGGTACATGTACTAGTAGTACTGTATGTCATTCACTTCGACACTAGCGTCCATGTCCATGTACATGAACATAAGTCATTGTACATGATTGTGCATACCATGGCATGGACATGTACAGTACAGTAGATCTACACTGAAAATGTGCGATAAGATTTTCAAATAGTGGGGGGAGGTAGGGGGGGGGGGGGGGGGGGGTAAAGTCTATTCGAAATGCGTTACGTTTACAAAAAAAGTGCGAACTTATGAGATGCTCCCTGTTACATGCATACAGTGCAGTGTAGGTGGTACATGACTCTACTCTACTCTACTCTACTCTTAATCTGCGTGCACATGTATGATGCAAGTAACCGTGCGTAGGGTGGAAGCTAGCAGGACATGTACACAGCTTTTGTGCTAATCAAAAATCAAAGATTTCTACACAATTGAGATTTTGTATAGGAAAACTGTACTCTTGCTAACATTGTATGCAGATCAATAGACAGGATCAGAGTGATGACGTCAACATTCAATGTGTTGACGTCATCGCCGCACGTGATGATGCCGTGAATCAAAGTGCCGACGTCACCATCATTGCCGTCGACTTACGCTGTACTCGGTCTTGTGGTGGATCTCGTTCCAGGTCACCGTGTCCTTGGCACCACTGGTGCTCGACGTGCCCACTGTGAAGATTAGACGCCGTTCCCACGCCACGCGCAACAGCTTCAAGATCTGCAACGTGAGTGTGTGTGTGTGTGTGTGGTAGTCATACACAACAAACGAAATGGTGACAGTGGCAGTCGCAAGGGCAACAGGTACGGCATCACAACGACGACGACGATGAGGAATTGAAAAATATTAGGGGTGTGCACGGACAGTCGGGTACCCGTGCTACCCGTG